>NW_027285111.1:0-110000 GCF_040894005.1 Engystomops pustulosus
ATGTGTCCTGCAGTCCTATGTAACACCACAGATAACACAGTGATATCTCTGAGTACAGATCATGTAGTAGATGTGTCCTGCAGTCCTATGTAACACCACAGATAACACAGTGATATCTCTGAGTACAGATCATGTAGTAGATGTGTCCTGCAGTCCTATGTAACACCACAGATAACACAGTGATATCTCTGAGTACAGATCATGTAGTAGATGTGTCCTGCAGTCCTATGTAACACCACAGATAACACAGTGATATCTCTGAGTACAGATCATGTAGTAGATGTGTCCTGCAGTCCTATGTAACAGCACAGATAACACAGTGATATCTCTGAGTACAGATCATGTAGTAGATGTGTCCTGCAGTCCTATGTAACACCACAGATAACACAGTGATATCTCTGAGTACAGATCATGTAGTAGATGTGTCCTGCAGTCCTATGTAACACCACAGATAACACAGTGATATCTCTGAGTACAGATCATGTAGTAGATGTGTCCTGCAGTCCTATGTAACACCACAGATAACACAGTGATATCTCTGAGTACAGATCATGTAGTAGATGTGTCCTGCAGTCCTATGTAACACCACAGATAACACAGTGATATCTCTGAGTACAGATCATGTAGTAGATGTGTCCTGCAGTCCTATGTAACACCACAGATAACACAGTGATATCTCTGAGTACAGATCATGTAGTAGATGTGTCCTGCAGTCCTATGTAACACCACAGATAACACAGTGATATCTCTGAGTACAGATCATGTAGTAGATGTGTCCTGCAGTCCTATGTAACACCACAGATAACACAGTGATATCTCTGAGTACAGATCATGTAGTAGATGTGTCCTGCAGTCCTATGTAACACCACAGATAACACAGTGATATCTCTGAGTACAGATCATGTAGTAGATGTGTCCTGCAGTCCTATGTAACACCACAGATAACACAGTGATATCTCTGAGTACAGATCATGTAGTAGATGTGTCCTGCAGTCCTATGTAACACCACAGATAACACAGTGATATCTCTGAGTACAGATCATGTAGTAGATGTGTCCTGCAGTCCTATGTAACAGCCACAGATAACACAGTGATATCTCTGAGTACAGATCATGTAGTAGATGTGTCCTGCAGTCCTATGTAACACCACAGATAACACAGTGATATCTCTGAGTACAGATCATGTAGTAGATGTGTCCTGCAGTCCTATGTAACACCACAGATAACACAGTGATATCTCTGAGTACAGATCATGTAGTAGATGTGTCCTGCAGTCCTATGTAACACCACAGATAACACAGTGATATCTCTGAGTACAGATCATGTAGTAGATGTGTCCTGCAGTCCTATGTAACACCACAGATAACACAGTGATATCTCTGAGTACAGATCATGTAGTAGATGTGTCCTGCAGTCCTATGTAACAGCACAGATAACACAGTGATATCTCTGAGTACAGATCATGTAGTAGATGTGTCCTGCAGTCCTATGTAACACCACAGATAACACAGTGATATCTCTGAGTACAGATCATGTAGTAGATGTGTCCTGCAGTCCTATGTAACACCACAGATAACACAGTGATATCTCTGAGTACAGATCATGTAGTAGATGTGTCCTGCAGTCCTATGTAACACCACAGATAACACAGTGATATCTCTGAGTACAGATCATGTAGTAGATGTGTCCTGCAGTCCTATGTAACACCACAGATAACACAGTGATATCTCTGAGTACAGATCATGTAGTAGATGTGTCCTGCAGTCCTATGTAACACCACAGATAACACAGTGATATCTCTGAGTACAGATCATGTAGTAGATGTGTCCTGCAGTCCTATGTAACACACAGATAACACAGTGATATCTCTGAGTACAGATCATGTAGTAGATGTGTCCTGCAGTCCTATGTAACACCACAGATAACACAGTGATATCTCTGAGTACAGATCATGTAGTAGATGTGTCCTGCAGTCCTATGTAACAGCACAGATAACACAGTGATATCTCTGAGTACAGATCATGTAGTAGATGTGTCCTGCAGTCCTATGTAACACCACAGATAACACAGTGATATCTCTGAGTACAGATCATGTAGTAGATGTGTCCTGCAGTCCTATGTAACACCACAGATAACACAGTGATATCTCTGAGTACAGATCATGTAGTAGATGTGTCCTGCAGTCCTATGTAACACCACAGATAACACAGTGATATCTCTGAGTACAGATCATGTAGTAGATGTGTCCTGCAGTCCTATGTAACACCACAGATAACACAGTGATATCTCTGAGTACAGATCATGTAGTAGATGTGTCCTGCAGTCCTATGTAACAGCCACAGATAACACAGTGATATCTCTGAGTACAGATCATGTAGTAGATGTGTCCTGCAGTCCTATGTAACACCACAGATAACACAGTGATATCTCTGAGTACAGATCATGTAGTAGATGTGTCCTGCAGTCCTATGTAACAGCCACAGATAACACAGTGATATCTCTGAGTACAGATCATGTAGTAGATGTGTCCTGCAGTCCTATGTAACAGCACAGATAACACAGTGATATCTCTGAGTACAGATCATGTAGTAGATGTGTCCTGCAGTCCTATGTAACACCACAGATAACACAGTGATATCTCTGAGTACAGATCATGTAGTAGATGTGTCCTGCAGTCCTATGTAACACCACAGATAACACAGTGATATCTCTGAGTACAGATCATGTAGTAGATGTGTCCTGCAGTCCCTATGTAACACCACAGATAACACAGTGATATCTCTGAGTACAGATCATGTAGTAGATGTGTCCTGCAGTCCTATGTAACACCACAGATAACACAGTGATATCTCTGAGTACAGATCATGTAGTAGATGTGTCCTGCAGTCCTATGTAACACCACAGATAACACAGTGATATCTCTGAGTACAGATCATGTAGTAGATGTGTCCTGCAGTCCCTATGTAACACCACAGATAACACAGTGATATCTCTGAGTACAGATCATGTAGTAGATGTGTCCTGCAGTCCTATGTAACACCACAGATAACACAGTGATATCTCTGAGTACAGATCATGTAGTAGATGTGTCCTGCAGTCCTATGTAACACCACAGATAACACAGTGATATCTCTGAGTACAGATCATGTAGTAGATGTGTCCTGCAGTCCTATGTAACACCACAGATAACACAGTGATATCTCTGAGTACAGATCATGTAGTAGATGTGTCCTGCAGTCCTATGTAACACCACAGATAACACAGTGATATCTCTGAGTACAGATCATGTAGTAGATGTGTCCTGCAGTCCTATGTAACACCACAGATAACACAGTGATATCTCTGAGTACAGATCATGTAGTAGATGTGTCCTGCAGTCCTATGTAACACCACAGATAACACAGTGATATCTCTGAGTACAGATCATGTAGTAGATGTGTCCTGCAGTCCTATGTAACACCACAGATAACACAGTGATATCTCTGAGTACAGATCATGTAGTAGATGTGTCCTGCAGTCCTATGTAACACCACAGATAACACAGTGATATCTCTGAGTACAGATCATGTAGTAGATGTGTCCTGCAGTCCTATGTAACACCACAGATAACACAGTGATATCTCTGAGTACAGATCATGTAGTAGATGTGTCCTGCAGTCCTATGTAACACCACAGATAACACAGTGATATCTCTGAGTACAGATCATGTAGTAGATGTGTCCTGCAGTCCCTATGTAACACCACAGATAACACAGTGATATCTCTGAGTACAGATCATGTAGTAGATGTGTCCTGCAGTCCTATGTAACACCACAGATAACACAGTGATATCTCTGAGTACAGATCATGTAGTAGATGTGTCCTGCAGTCCTATGTAACAGCACAGATAACACAGTGATATCTCTGAGTACAGATCATGTAGTAGATGTGTCCTGCAGTCCTATGTAACACCACAGATAACACAGTGATATCTCTGAGTACAGATCATGTAGTAGATGTGTCCTGCAGTCCCATGTAACACCACAGATAACACAGTGATATCTCTGAGTACAGATCATGTAGTAGATGTGTCCTGCAGTCCTATGTAACACCACAGATAACACAGTGATATCTCTGAGTACAGATCATGTAGTAGATGTGTCCTGCAGTCCTATGTAACACCACAGATAACACAGTGATATCTCTGAGTACAGATCATGTAGTAGATGTGTCCTGCAGTCCTATGTAACAGCACAGATAACACAGTGATATCTCTGAGTACAGATCATGTAGTAGATGTGTCCTGCAGTCCCTATGTAACACCACAGATAACACAGTGATATCTCTGAGTACAGATCATGTAGTAGATGTGTCCTGCAGTCCCATGTAACACCACAGATAACACAGTGATATCTCTGAGTACAGATCATGTAGTAGATGTGTCCTGCAGTCCCATGTAACACCACAGATAACACAGTGATATCTCTGAGTACAGATCATGTAGTAGATGTGTCCTGCAGTCCTATGTAACACCACAGATAACACAGTGATATCTCTGAGTACAGATCATGTAGTAGATGTGTCCTGCAGTCCTATGTAACACCACAGATAACACAGTGATATCTCTGAGTACAGATCATGTAGTAGATGTGTCCTGCAGTCCTATGTAACAGCCACAGATAACACAGTGATATCTCTGAGTACAGATCATGTAGTAGATGTGTCCTGCAGTCCTATGTAACACCACAGATAACACAGTGATATCTCTGAGTACAGATCATGTAGTAGATGTGTCCTGCAGTCCTATGTAACACCACAGATAACACAGTGATATCTCTGAGTACAGATCATGTAGTAGATGTGTCCTGCAGTCCTATGTAACACCACAGATAACACAGTGATATCTCTGAGTACAGATCATGTAGTAGATGTGTCCTGCAGTCCTATGTAACACCACAGATAACACAGTGATATCTCTGAGTACAGATCATGTAGTAGATGTGTCCTGCAGTCCTATGTAACACCACAGATAACACAGTGATATCTCTGAGTACAGATCATGTAGTAGATGTGTCCTGCAGTCCTATGTAACACCACAGATAACACAGTGATATCTCTGAGTACAGATCATGTAGTAGATGTGTCCTGCAGTCCTATGTAACACCACAGATAACACAGTGATATCTCTGAGTACAGATCATGTAGTAGATGTGTCCTGCAGTCCCATGTAACACCACAGATAACACAGTGATATCTCTGAGTACAGATCATGTAGTAGATGTGTCCTGCAGTCCTATGTAACACCACAGATAACACAGTGATATCTCTGAGTACAGATCATGTAGTAGATGTGTCCTGCAGTCCTATGTAACACCACAGATAACACAGTGATATCTCTGAGTACAGATCATGTAGTAGATGTGTCCTGCAGTCCTATGTAACACCACAGATAACACAGTGATATCTCTGAGTACAGATCATGTAGTAGATGTTGGTTTTCCTGCAGTCCTATGTAACACCACAGATAACACAGTGATATCTCTGAGTACAGATCATGTAGTAGATGTGTCCTGCAGTCCTATGTAACACCACAGATAACACAGTGATATCTCTGAGTACAGATCATGTAGTAGATGTGTCCTGCAGTCCCTATGTAACCAGCACCACACCCATAACACAGTGATATCTCTGAGTACAGATCATGTAGTAGATGTGTCCTGCAGTCCTATGTAACACCACAGATAACACAGTGATATCTCTGAGTACAGATCATGTAGTAGATGTGTCCTGCAGTCCTATGTAACACCACAGATAACACAGTGATATCTCTGAGTACAGATCATGTAGTAGATGTGTCCTGCAGTCCTATGTAACACCACAGATAACACAGTGATATCTCTGAGTACAGATCATGTAGTAGATGTGTCCTGCAGTCCTATGTAACAGCACAGATAACACAGTGATATCTCTGAGTACAGATCATGTAGTAGATGTGTCCTGCAGTCCTATGTAACACCACAGATAACACAGTGATATCTCTGAGTACAGATCATGTAGTAGATGTGTCCTGCAGTCCTATGTAACACCACAGATAACACAGTGATATCTCTGAGTACAGATCATGTAGTAGATGTGACCTGCAGTCCTATGTAACACCACAGATAACACAGTGATATCTCTGAGTACAGATCATGTAGTAGATGTGTCCTGCAGTCCTATGTAACACCACAGATAACACAGTGATATCTCTGAGTACAGATCATGTAGTAGATGTGTCCTGCAGTCCTATGTAACACCACAGATAACACAGTGATATCTCTGAGTACAGATCATGTAGTAGATGTGTCCTGCAGTCCTATGTAACACCACAGATAACACAGTGATATCTCTGAGTACAGATCATGTAGTAGATGTGTCCTGCAGTCCTATGTAACACCACAGATAACACAGTGATATCTCTGAGTACAGATCATGTAGTAGATGTGTCCTGCAGTCCTATGTAACACCACAGATAACACAGTGATATCTCTGAGTACAGATCATGTAGTAGATGTGACCTGCAGTCCTTGTAACACCACAGATAACACAGTGATATCTCTGAGTACAGATCATGTAGTAGATGTGACCTGCAGTCCTATGTAACAGCACAGATAACACAGTGATATCTCTGAGTACAGATCATGTAGTAGATGTGTCCTGCAGTCCCATGTAACACCACAGATAACACAGTGATATCTCTGAGTACAGATCATGTAGTAGATGTGTCCTGCAGTCCTATGTAACACCACAGATAACACAGTGATATCTCTGAGTACAGATCATGTAGTAGATGTGTCCTGCAGTCCTATGTAACACCACAGATAACACAGTGATATCTCTGAGTACAGATCATGTAGTAGATGTGTCCTGCAGTCCTATGTAACACCACAGATAACACAGTGATATCTCTGAGTACAGATCATGTAGTAGATGTGTCCTGCAGTCCTATGTAACACCACAGATAACACAGTGATATCTCTGAGTACAGATCATGTAGTAGATGTGTCCTGCAGTCCTATGTAAACACCACAAGATAACACAGTGATATCTCTGAGTACAGATCATGTAGTAGATGTGTCCTGCAGTCCTATGTAAACACCACAGATAACACAGTGATATCTCTGAGTACAGATCATGTAGTAGATGTGTCCTGCAGTCCTATGTAACACCACAGATAACACAGTGGTATCTCTGAGTACAGATCATGTAGTAGATGTGTCCTGCAGTCCTATGTAACAGCACAGATAACACAGTGATATCTCTGAGTACAGATCATGTAGTAGATGTGTCCTGCAGTCCTATGTAACACCACAGATAACACAGTGATATCTCTGAGTACAGATCATGTAGTAGATGTGTCCTGCAGTCCTATGTAACACCACAGATAACACAGTGATATCTCTGAGTACAGATCATGTAGTAGATGTGTCCTGCAGTCCTATGTAACAGCACAGATAACACAGTGATATCTCTGAGTACAGATCATGTAGTAGATGTGTCCTGCAGTCCTATGTAACACCACAGATAACACAGTGATATCTCTGAGTACAGATCATGTAGTAGATGTGTCCTGCAGTCCTATGTAACACCACAGATAACACAGTGATATCTCTGAGTACAGATCATGTAGTAGATGTGTCCTGCAGTCCTATGTAACACCACAGATAACACAGTGATATCTCCTGAGTACAGATCATGTAGTAGATGTGTCCTGCAGTCCTATGTAACACCACAGATAACACAGTGATATCTCTGAGTACAGATCATGTAGTAGATGTGTCCTGCAGTCCTATGTAACACCACAGATAACACAGTGATATCTCTGAGTACAGATCATGTAGTAGATGTGTCCTGCAGTCCTATGTAACACCACAGATAACACAGTGATATCTCTGAGTACAGATCATGTAGTAGATGTGTCCTGCAGTCCTATGTAACACCACAGATAACACAGTGATATCTCTGAGTACAGATCATGTAGTAGATGTGTCCTGCAGTCCTATGTAACACCACAGATAACACAGTGATATCTCTGAGTACAGATCATGTAGTAGATGTGTCCTGCAGTCCTATGTAACACCACAGATAACACAGTGATATCTCTGAGTACAGATCATGTAGTAGATGTGTCCTGCAGTCCTATGTAACACCACAGATAACACAGTGATATCTCTGAGTACAGATCATGTAGTAGATGTGTCCTGCAGTCCTATGTAACACCACAGATAACACAGTGATATCTCTGAGTACAGATCATGTAGTAGATGTGTCCTGCAGTCCTATGTAACACCACAGATAACACAGTGATATCTCTGAGTACAGATCATGTAGTAGATGTGTCCTGCAGTCCCTATGTAACACCACAGATAACACAGTGATATCTCTGAGTACAGATCATGTAGTAGATGTGTCCTGCAGTCCTATGTAACAGCACAGATAACACAGTGATATCTCTGAGTACAGATCATGTAGTAGATGTGTCCTGCAGTCCTATGTAACACCACAGATAACACAGTGATATCTCTGAGTACAGATCATGTAGTAGATGTGTCCTGCAGTCCTATGTAACACCAAAGATAACACAGTGACATCTCTGAGTACAGATCATGTAGTAGATGTGTCCTGCAGTCCTATGTAACACCACAGATAACACAGTGATATCTCTGAGTACAGATCATGTAGTAGATGTGTCCTGCAGTCCTATGTAACACCACAGATAACACAGTGACATCTCTGAGTACAGATCATGTAGTAGATGTGTCCTGCAGTCCTATGTAACACCACAGATAACACAGTGATATCTCTGAGTACAGATCATGTAGTAGATGTGTCCTGCAGTCCTATGTAACACCAAAGATAACACAGTGACATCTCTGAGTACAGATCATGTAGTAGATGTGTCCTGCAGTCCTATGTAACACCACAGATAACACAGTGATATCTCTGAGTACAGATCATGTAGTAGATGTGACCTGCAGTCCTATGTAACAGCACAGATAACACAGTGATATCTCTGAGTACAGATCATGTAGTAGATGTGCCCTGCAGTCCTATGTAACACCACAGATAACACAGTGATATCTCTGAGTACAGATCATGTAGTAGATGTGTCCTGCAGTCCTATGTAACACCACAGATAACACAGTGATATCTCTGAGTACAGATCATGTAGTAGATGTGTCCTGCAGTCCTATGTAACACCACAGATAACACAGTGATATCTCTGAGTACAGATCATGTAGTAGATGTGTCCTGCAGTCCTATGTAACACCACAGATAACACAGTGATATCTCTGAGTACAGATCATGTAGTAGCTGTGTCCTGCAGTCCTATGTAACACCACAGATAACACAGTGATATCTCTGAGTACAGATCATGTAGTAGATGTGTCCTGCAGTCCTATGTAACACCACAGATAACACAGTGATATCTCTGAGTACAGATCATGTAGTAGATGTGTCCTGCAGTCCCATGTAACACCACAGATAACAGTGATATCTCTGAGTACAGATCATGTAGTAGATGTGTCCTGCAGTCCTATGTAACACCACAGATAACACAGTGATATCTCTGAGTACAGATCATGTAGTAGATGTGTCCTGCAGTCCTATGTAACACCACAGATAACACAGTGGTATCTCTGAGCACAGATCATGTAGTAGATGTGTCCTGCAGTCCTATGTAACACCACAGATAACACAGTGATATCTCTGAGTACAGATCATGTAGTAGATGTGTCCTGCAGTCCCATGTAACACCACAGATAACACAGTGATATCTCTGAGTACAGATCATGTAGTAGATGTGTCCTGCAGTCCTATGTAACAGCACAGATAACACAGTGATATCTCTGAGTACAGATCATGTAGTAGATGTGTCCTGCAGTCCTATGTAACACCACAGATAACACAGTGATATCTCTGAGTACAGATCATGTAGTAGATGTGACCTGCAGTCCTATGTAACACCACAGATAACACAGCGATATCTCTGAGTACAGATCATGTAGTAGATGTATCCTGCAGTCCTATGTAACAGCACAGATAACACAGTGATATCTCTGAGTACAGATCATGTAGTAGATGTGTCCTGCAGTCCTATGTAACACCACAGATAACACAGTGATATCTCTGAGTACAGATCATGTAGTAGATGTGTCCTGCAGTCCTATGTAACACCAAAGATAACACAGTGACATCTCTGAGTACAGATCATGTAGTAGATGTGTCCTGCAGTCCTATGTAACACCACAGATAACACAGTGATATCTCTGAGTACAGATCATGTAGTAGATGTGTCCTGCAGTCCTATGTAACACCAAAGATAACACAGTGACATCTCTGAGTACAGATCATGTAGTAGATGTGTCCTGCAGTCCTATGTAACACCACAGATAACACAGTGATATCTCTGAGTACAGATCATGTAGTAGATGTGTCCTGCAGTCCTATGTAACACCACAGATAACACAGTGATATCTCTGAGTACAGATCATGTAGTAGATGTGTCCTGCAGTCCTATGTAACACCACAGATAACACAGTGATATCTCTGAGTACAGATCATGTAGTAGATGTGTCCTGCAGTCCTATGTAACACCACAGATAACACAGTGATATCTCTGAGTACAGATCATGTAGTAGATGTGTCCTGCAGTCCTATGTAACACCACAGATAACACAGTGATATCTCTGAGTACAGATCATGTAGTAGATGTGTCCTGCAGTCCCATGTAACACCACAGATAACACAGTGATATCTCTGAGTACAGATCATGTAGTAGATGTGTCCTGCAGTCCCATGTAACACCACAGATAACACAGTGATATCTCTGAGTACAGATCATGTAGTAGATGTGTCCTGCAGTCCTATGTAACACCACAGATAACACAGTGATATCTCTGAGTACAGATCATGTAGTAGATGTGTCCTGCAGTCCTATGTAACACCACAGATAACACAGTGATATCTCTGAGTACAGATCATGTAGTAGATGTGTCCTGCAGTCCTATGTAACACCACAGATAACACAGTGATATCTCTGAGTACAGATCATGTAGTAGATGTGTCCTGCAGTCCTATGTAACACCACAGATAACACAGTGATATCTCTGAGTACAGATCATGTAGTAGATGTGTCCTGCAGTCCTATGTAACACCACAGATAACACAGTGATATCTCTGAGTACAGATCATGTAGTAGATGTATCCTGCAGTCCTATGTAACAGCACAGATAACACAGTGATATCTCTGAGTACAGATCATGTAGTAGATGTATCCTGCAGTCCTATGTAACACCACAGATAACACAGTGATATCTCTGAGTACAGATCATGTAGTAGATGTGACCTGCAGTCCTATGTAACACCACAGATAACACAGTGATATCTCTGAGTACAGATCATGTAGTAGATGTGTCCTGCAGTCCTATGTAACACCACAGATAACACAGTGATATCTCTGAGTACAGATCATGTAGTAGATGTGTCCTGCAGTCCTATGTAACAGCACAGATAACACAGTGATATCTCTGAGTACAGATCATGTAGTAGATGTGTCCTGCAGTCCTATGTAACACCACAGATAACACAGTGATATCTCTGAGTACAGATCATGTAGTAGATGTGTCCTGCAGTCCTATGTAACACCACAGATAACACAGTGATATCTCTGAGTACAGATCATGTAGTAGATGTGTCCTGCAGTCCTATGTAACACCACAGATAACACAGTGATATCTCTGAGTACAGATCATGTAGTAGATGTGTCCTGCAGTCCTATGTAACACCACAGATAACACAGTGATATCTCTGAGTACAGATCATGTAGTAGATGTGTCCTGCAGTCCTATGTAACAGCACAGATAACACAGTGATATCTCTGAGTACAGATCATGTAGTAGATGTGTCCTGCAGTCCCTATGTAACACCACAGATAACACAGTGATATCTCTGAGTACAGATCATGTAGTAGATGTGTCCTGCAGTCCCTATGTAACACCACAGATAACACAGTGATATCTCTGAGTACAGATCATGTAGTAGATGTGTCCTGCAGTCCTATGTAACAGCACCAGATAACACAGTGATATCTCTGAGTACAGATCATGTAGTAGATGTGTCCTGCAGTCCTATGTAACACCACAGATAACACAGTGATATCTCTGAGTACAGATCATGTAGTAGATGTGTCCTGCAGTCCCATGTAACACCACAGATAACACAGTGATATCTCTGAGTACAGATCATGTAGTAGATGTGTCCTGCAGTCCTATGTAACAGCACAGATAACACAGTGATATCTCTGAGTACAGATCATGTAGTAGATGTGTCCTGCAGTCCTATGTAACACCACAGATAACACAGTGATATCTCTGAGTACAGATCATGTAGTAGATGTGTCCTGCAGTCCTATGTAACACCACAGATAACACAGTGATATCTCTGAGTACAGATCATGTAGTAGATGTGTCCTGCAGTCCTATGTAACACCACAGATAACACAGTGATATCTCTGAGTACAGATCATGTAGTAGATGTGTCCTGCAGTCCTATGTAACACCACAGATAACACAGTGATATCTCTGAGTACAGATCATGTAGTAGATGTGTCCTGCAGTCCTATGTAACACCACAGATAACACAGTGATATCTCTGAGTACAGATCATGTAGTAGATGTGTCCTGCAGTCCTATGTAACACCACAGATAACACAGTGATATCTCTGAGTACAGATCATGTAGTAGATGTGTCCTGCAGTCCTATGTAACACCACAGATAACACAGTGATATCTCTGAGTACAGATCATGTAGTAGATGTGTCCTGCAGTCCTATGTAACACCACAGATAACACAGTGATATCTCTGAGTACAGATCATGTAGTAGATGTGTCCTGCAGTCCTATGTAACACCACAGATAACACAGTGATATCTCTGAGTACAGATCATGTAGTAGATGTGTCCTGCAGTCCTATGTAACACCACAGATAACACAGTGATATCTCTGAGTACAGATCATGTAGTAGATGTGTCCTGCAGTCCTATGTAACACCACAGATAACACAGTGATATCTCTGAGTACAGATCATGTAGTAGATGTGTCCTGCAGTCCTATGTAACACCACAGATAACACAGTGATATCTCTGAGTACAGATCATGTAGTAGATGTGTCCTGCAGTCCTATGTAACAGTAACACCACAGATAATATAGTGATATCTCTGAGTACAGATCATGTAGTAGATGTGTCCTGCAGTCCTATGTAACACCACAGATAACACAGTGATATCTCTGAGTACAGATCATGTAGTAGATGTGTCCTGCAGTCCTATGTAACAGCCACAGATAACACAGTGATATCTCTGAGTACAGATCATGTAGTAGATGTGTCCTGCAGTCCTATGTAACACCACAGATAACACAGTGATATCTCTGAGTACAGATCATGTAGTAGATGTGTCCTGCAGTCCTATGTAACACCACAGATAACACAGTGATATCTCTGAGTACAGATCATGTAGTAGATGTGTCCTGCAGTCCTATGTAACAGCACAGATAACACAGTGATATCTCTGAGTACAGGATCATGTAGTAGATGTGTCCTGCAGTCCTATGTAACACCACAGGATAACACAGTGATATCTCTGAGTACAGATCATGTAGTAGATGTGTCCTGCAGTCCTATGTAACACCACAGATAACACAGTGATATCTCTGAGTACAGATCATGTAGTAGATGTGTCCTGCAGTCCTATGTAACACCACAGATAACACAGTGATATCTCTGAGTACAGATCATGTAGTAGATGTGTCCTGCAGTCCTATGTAACACCACAGATAACACAGTGATATCTCTGAGTACAGATCATGTAGTAGATGTGTCCTGCAGTCCTATGTAACACCACAGATAACACAGTGATATCTCTGAGTACAGATCATGTAGTAGATGTGTCCTGCAGTCCTATGTAACACCACAGATAACACAGTGATATCTCTGAGTACAGATCATGTAGTAGATGTGTCCTGCAGTCCTATGTAACACCACAGATAACACAGTGATATCTCTGAGTACAGATCATGTAGTAGATGTGTCCTGCAGTCCTATGTAACACCACAGATAACACAGTGATATCTCTGAGTACAGATCATGTAGTAGATGTGTCCTGCAGTCCTATGTAACACCACAGATAACACAGTGATATCTCTGAGTACAGATCATGTAGTAGATGTGTCCTGCAGTCCTATGTAACACCACAGATAACACAGTGATATCTCTGAGTACAGATCATGTAGTAGATGTGTCCTGCAGTCCTATGTAACACCACAGATAACACAGTGATATCTCTGAGTACAGATCATGTAGTAGATGTGTCCTGCAGTCCTATGTAACACCACAGATAACACAGTGATATCTCTGAGTACAGATCATGTAGTAGATGTGTCCTGCAGTCCTATGTAACACCACAGATAACACAGTGATATCTCTGAGTACAGATCATGTAGTAGATGTGTCCTGCAGTCCTATGTAACACCACAGATAACACAGTGATATCTCTGAGTACAGATCATGTAGTAGATGTGTCCTGCAGTCCTATGTAACACCACAGATAACACAGTGATATCTCTGAGTACAGATCATGTAGTAGATGTGTCCTGCAGTCCTATGTAACACCACAGATAACACAGTGATATCTCTGAGTACAGATCATGTAGTAGATGTGTCCTGCAGTCCTATGTAACAGCACAGATAACACAGTGATATCTCTGAGTACAGATCATGTAGTAGATGTGTCCTGCAGTCCTATGTAACACCACAGATAACACAGTGATATCTCTGAGTACAGATCATGTAGTAGATGTGTCCTGCAGTCCTATGTAACACCACAGATAACACAGTGATATCTCTGAGTACAGATCATGTAGTAGATGTGTCCTGCAGTCCTATGTAACACCACAGATAACACAGTGATATCTCTGAGTACAGATCATGTAGTAGATGTGTCCTGCAGTCCTATGTAACACCACAGATAACACAGTGATATCTCTGAGTACAGATCATGTAGTAGATGTGTCCTGCAGTCCTATGTAACACCACAGATAACACAGTGATATCTCTGAGTACAGATCATGTAGTAGATGTGTCCTGCAGTCCTATGTAACACCACAGATAACACAGTGATATCTCTGAGTACAGATCATGTAGTAGATGTGTCCTGCAGTCCTATGTAACACCACAGATAACACAGTGATATCTCTGAGTACAGATCATGTAGTAGATGTGTCCTGCAGTCCTATGTAACACCACAGATAACACAGTGATATCTCTGAGTACAGATCATGTAGTAGATGTGTCCTGCAGTCCTATGTAACACCACAGATAACACAGTGATATCTCTGAGTACAGATCATGTAGTAGATGTGTCCTGCAGTCCTATGTAACACCACAGATAACACAGTGATATCTCTGAGTACAGATCATGTAGTAGATGTGTCCTGCAGTCCTATGTAACACCACAGATAACACAGTGATATCTCTGAGTACAGATCATGTAGTAGATGTGTCCTGCAGTCCTATGTAACACCACAGATAACACAGTGATATCTCTGAGTACAGATCATGTAGTAGATGTGTCCTGCAGTCCTATGTAACACCACAGATAACACAGTGATATCTCTGAGTACAGATCATGTAGTAGATGTGTCCTGCAGTCCTATGTAACACCACAGATAACACAGTGATATCTCTGAGTACAGATCATGTAGTAGATGTGTCCTGCAGTCCATGTAACACCACAGATAACACAGTGATATCTCTGAGTACAGATCATGTAGTAGATGTGTCCTGCAGTCCTATGTAACACCACAGATAACACAGTGATATCTCTGAGTACAGATCATGTAGTAGATGTGTCCTGCAGTCCTATGTAACACCACAGATAACACAGTGATATCTCTGAGTACAGATCATGTAGTAGATGTGTCCTGCAGTCCTATGTAACACCACAGATAACACAGTGATATCTCTGAGTACAGATCATGTAGTAGATGTGTCCTGCAGTCCTATGTAACACCACAGATAACACAGTGATATCTCTGAGTACAGATCATGTAGTAGATGTGTCCTGCAGTCCTATGTAACACCACAGATAACACAGTGATATCTCTGAGTACAGATCATGTAGTAGATGTGTCCTGCAGTCCTATGTAACAGCACAGATAACACAGTGATATCTCTGAGTACAGATCATGTAGTAGATGTGTCCTGCAGTCCTATGTAACACCACAGATAACACAGTGATATCTCTGAGTACAGATCATGTAGTAGATGTGTCCTGCAGTCCTATGTAACACCACAGATAACACAGTGATATCTCTGAGTACAGATCATGTAGTAGATGTGTCCTGCAGTCCTATGTAACACCACAGATAACACAGTGATATCTCTGAGTACAGATCATGTAGTAGATGTGTCCTGCAGTCCTATGTAACACCACAGATAACACAGTGATATCTCTGAGTACAGATCATGTAGTAGATGTGTCCTGCAGTCCTATGTAACACCACAGATAACACAGTGATATCTCTGAGTACAGATCATGTAGTAGATGTGTCCTGCAGTCCTATGTAACACCACAGATAACACAGTGATATCTCTGAGTACAGATCATGTAGTAGATGTGTCCTGCAGTCCTATGTAACACCACAGATAACACAGTGATATCTCTGAGTACAGATCATGTAGTAGATGTGTCCTGCAGTCCTATGTAACACCACAGATAACACAGTGATATCTCTGAGTACAGATCATGTAGTAGATGTGTCCTGCAGTCCTATGTAACACCACAGATAACACAGTGATATCTCTGAGTACAGATCATGTAGTAGATGTGTCCTGCAGTCCTATGTAACACCACAGATAACACAGTGATATCTCTGAGTACAGATCATGTAGTAGATGTGTCCTGCAGTCCTATGTAACACCACAGATAACACAGTGATATCTCTGAGTACAGATCATGTAGTAGATGTGTCCTGCAGTCCCATGTAACAGCCACAGATAACACAGTGATATCTCTGAGTACAGATCATGTAGTAGATGTGTCCTGCAGTCCTATGTAACACCACAGATAACACAGTGATATCTCTGAGTACAGATCATGTAGTAGATGTGTCCTGCAGTCCTATGTAACACCACAGATAACACAGTGATATCTCTGAGTACAGATCATGTAGTAGATGTGTCCTGCAGTCCTATGTAACACCACAGATAACACAGTGATATCTCTGAGTACAGATCATGTAGTAGATGTGTCCTGCAGTCCTATGTAACACCACAGATAACACAGTGATATCTCTGAGTACAGATCATGTAGTAGATGTGTCCTGCAGTCCTATGTAACACCACAGATAACACAGTGATATCTCTGAGTACAGATCATGTAGTAGATGTGTCCTGCAGTCCTATGTAACACCACAGATAACACAGTGATATCTCTGAGTACAGATCATGTAGTAGATGTGCCCTGCAGTCCTATGTAACACCACAGATAACACAGTGATATCCCTGAGTACAGATCATGTAGTAGATGTGTCCTGCAGTCCTATGTAACAGCACAGATAACACAGTGATATCTCTGAGTACAGATCATGTAGTAGATGTGACCTGCAGTCCTATGTAACAGATAATACAGTGATATCTCTGAGTACAGATCATGTAGTAGATGTGACCTGCAGTCCTATGTAACACCACAGATAACACAGTGATATCCCTGAGTACAGATCATGTAGTAGATGTGTCCTGCAGTCCTATGTAACAGCACAGATAACACAGTGATATCTCTGAGTACAGATCATGTAGTAGATGTGTCCTGCAGTCCTATGTAACACCACAGATAACACAGTGATATCTCTGAGTACAGATCATGTAGTAGATGTGTCCTGCAGTCCTATGTAACACCACAGATAACACAGTGATATCTCTGAGTACAGATCATGTAGTAGATGTGTCCTGCAGTCCTATGTAACACCACAGATAACACAGTGACATCTCTGAGTACAGATCATGTAGTAGATGTGTCCTGCAGTCCTATGTAACACCACAGATAACACAGTGATATCTCTGAGTACAGATCATGTAGTAGATGTGTCCTGCAGTCCTATGTAACACCACAGATAACACAGTGATATCTCTGAGTACAGATCATGTAGTAGATGTGTCCTGCAGTCCTATGTAACACCACAGATAACACAGTGATATCTCTGAGTACAGATCATGTAGTAGATGTGCCCTGCAGTCCTATGTAACACCACAGATAACACAGTGATATCTCTGAGTACAGATCATGTAGTAGAGGTGTCCTGCAGTCCTATGTAACACCACAGATAACACGGTGATATCTCTGAGTACAGATCATGTAGTAGATGTGTCCTGCAGTCCTATGTAACACCACAGATAACACAGTGATATCTCTGAGTACAGATCATGTAGTAGATGTGTCCTGCAGTCCTATGTAACACCACAGATAACACAGTGATATCTCTGAGTACAGATCATGTAGTAGATGTGTCCTGCAGTCCTATGTAACACCACAGATAACACAGTGATATCTCTGAGTACAGATCATGTAGTAGATGTGTCCTGCAGTCCTATGTAACACCACAGATAACACAGTGATATCTCTGAGTACAGATCATGTAGTAGATGTGTCCTGCAGTCCTATGTAACACCACAGATAACACAGTGATATCTCTGAGTACAGATCATGTAGTAGATGTGTCCTGCAGTCCTATGTAACACCACAGATAACACAGTGATATCTCTGAGTACAGATCATGTAGTAGATGTGTCCTGCAGTCCTATGTAACACCACAGATAACACAGTGATATCTCTGAGTACAGATCATGTAGTAGATGTGTCCTGCAGTCCTATGTAACACCACAGATAACACAGTGATATCTCTGAGTACAGATCATGTAGTGGATGTGTCCTGCAGTCCTATGTAACACCACAGATAACACAGTGATATCTCTGAGTACAGATCATGTAGTAGATGTGTCCTGCAGTCCTATGTAACACCACAGATAACACAGTGATATCTCTGAGTACAGATCATGTAGTAGATGTGTCCTGCAGTCCTATGTAACACCACAGATAACACAGTGATATCTCTGAGTACAGATCATGTAGTAGATGTGTCCTGCAGTCCTATGTAACACCACAGATAACACAGTGATATCTCTGAGTACAGATCATGTAGTAGATGTGTCCTGCAGTCCTATGTAACAGCACAGATAACACAGTGATATCTCTGAGTACAGATCATGTAGTAGATGTGTCCTGCAGTCCTATGTAACACCACAGATAACACAGTGATATCTCTGAGTACAGATCATGTAGTAGATGTGTCCTGCAGTCCTATGTAACACCACAGATAACACAGTGATATCTCTGAGTACAGATCATGTAGTAGATGTGTCCTGCAGTCCTATGTAACACCACAGATAACACAGTGATATCTCTGAGTACAGATCATGTAGTAGATGTGTCCTGCAGTCCTATGTAACACCACAGATAACACAGTGATATCTCTGAGTACAGATCATGTAGTAGATGTGTCCTGCAGTCCTATGTAACACCACAGATAACACAGTGATATCTCTGAGTACAGATCATGTAGTAGATGTGACCTGCAGTCCTATGTAACACCACAGATAACACAGTGATATCTCTGAGTACAGATCATGTAGTAGATGTGTCCTGCAGTCCTATGTAACACCACAGATAACACAGTGATATCTCTGAGTACAGATCATGTAGTAGATGTGTCCTGCAGTCCTATGTAACACCACAGATAACACAGTGATATCTCTGAGTACAGATCATGTAGTAGATGTGTCCTGCAGTCCTATGTAACACCACAGATAACACAGTGATATCTCTGAGTACAGATCATGTAGTAGATGTGTCCTGCAGTCCTATGTAACACCACAGATAACACAGTGATATCTCTGAGTACAGATCATGTAGTAGATGTGTCCTGCAGTCCTATGTAACACCACAGATAACACAGTGATATCTCTGAGTACAGATCATGTAGTAGATGTGTCCTGCAGTCCTATGTAACACCACAGATAACACAGTGATATCTCTGAGTACAGATCATGTAGTAGATGTGTCCTGCAGTCCTATGTAACACCACAGATAACACAGTGATATCTCTGAGTACAGATCATGTAGTAGATGTGTCCTGCAGTCCTATGTAACACCACAGATAACACAGTGATATCTCTGAGTACAGATCATGTAGTAGATGTGTCCTGCAGTCCTATGTAACACCACAGATAACACAGTGATATCTCTGAGTACAGATCATGTAGTAGATGTGCCCTGCAGTCCTATGTAACACCACAGATAACACAGTGATATCCCTGAGTACAGATCATGTAGTAGATGTGTCCTGCAGTCCTATGTAACAGCACAGATAACACAGTGATATCTCTGAGTACAGATCATGTAGTAGATGTGACCTGCAGTCCTATGTAACAGATAACACAGTGATATCTCTGAGTACAGATCATGTAGTAGATGTGACCTGCAGTCCTATGTAACACCACAGATAACACAGTGATATCCCTGAGTACAGATCATGTAGTAGATGTGTCCTGCAGTCCTATGTAACAGCACAGATAACACAGTGATATCTCTGAGTACAGATCATGTAGTAGATGTGTCCTGCAGTCCTATGTAACACCACAGATAACACAGTGATATCTCTGAGTACAGATCATGTAGTAGATGTGTCCTGCAGTCCTATGTAACACCACAGATAACACAGTGATATCTCTGAGTACAGATCATGTAGTAGATGTGTCCTGCAGTCCTATGTATCACCACAGATAACACAGTGATATCTCTGAGTACAGATCATGTAGTAGATGTGTCCTGCAGTCCTATGTAACACCACAGATAACACAGTGATATCTCTGAGTACAGATCATGTAGTAGATGTGTCCTGCAGTCCTATGTAACACCACAGATAACACAGTGACATCTCTGAGTACAGATCATGTAGTAGATGTGACCTGCAGTCCTATGTAACACCACAGATAACACAGTGATATCTCTGAGTACAGATCATGTAGTAGATGTGTCCTGCAGTCCTATGTAACACCACAGATAACACAGTGATATCTCTGAGTACAGATCATGTAGTAGATGTGTCCTGCAGTCCTATGTAACACCACAGATAACACAGTGATATCTCTGAGTACAGATCATGTAGTAGATGTGTCCTGCAGTCCTATGTAACACCACAGATAACACAGTGATATCTCTGAGTACAGATCATGTAGTAGATGTGTCCTGCAGTCCTATGTAACACCACAGATAACACAGTGATATCTCTGAGTACAGATCATGTAGTAGATGTGTCCTGCAGTCCTATGTAACACCACAGATAACACAGTGATATCTCTGAGTACAGATCATGTAGTAGATGTGTCCTGCAGTCCTATGTAACACCACAGATAACACAGTGATATCTCTGAGTACAGGTCATGTAGTAGATGTGCCCTGCAGTCCTATGTAACACCACAGATAACACAGTGATATCTCTGAGTACAGATCATGTAGTAGATGTGTCCTGCAGTCCTATGTAACACCACAGATAACACAGTGATATCTCTGAGTACAGATCATGTAGTAGATGTGTCCTGCAGTCCTATGTAACACCACAGATAACACAGTGATATCCCTGAGTACAGATCATGTAGTAGATGTGTCCTGCAGTCCTATGTAACACCACAGATAACACAGTGATATCTCTGAGTACAGATCATGTAGTAGATGTGTCCTGCAGTCCTATGTAACACCACAGATAACACAGTGATATCTCTGAGTACAGATCATGTAGTAGATGTGTCCTGCAGTCCTATGTAACACCACAGATAACACAGTGATATCTCTGAGTACAGATCATGTAGTAGATGTGTCCTGCAGTCCTATGTAACACCACAGATAACACAGTGATATCTCTGAGTACAGATCATGTAGTAGATGTGCCCTGCAGTCCTATGTAACACCACAGATAACACAGTGATATCCCTGAGTACAGATCATGTAGTAGATGTGTCCTGCAGTCCTATGTAACACCACAGATAACACAGTGATATCTCTGAGTACAGATCATGTAGTAGATGTGTCCTGCAGTCCTATGTAACACCACAGATAACACAGTGATATCTCTGAGTACAGATCATGTAGTAGATGTGTCCTGCAGTCCTATGTAACACCACAGATAACACAGTGATATCTCTGAGTACAGATCATGTAGTAGATGTGTCCTGCAGTCCTATGTAACACCACAGATAACACAGTGATATCTCTGAGTACAGATCATGTAGTAGATGTGTCCTGCAGTCCTATGTAACACCACAGATAACACAGTGATATCTCTGAGTACAGATCATGTAGTAGATGTGTCCTGCAGTCCTATGTAACACCACAGATAACACAGTGATATCTCTGAGTACAGATCATGTAGTAGATGTGTCCTGCAGTCCTATGTAACACCACAGATAACACAGTGATATCTCTGAGTACAGATCATGTAGTAGATGTGTCCTGCAGTCCTATGTAACACCACAGATAACACAGTGATATCTCTGAGTACAGATCATGTAGTAGATGTGCCCTGCAGTCCTATGTAACAGCACAGATAACACAGTGATATCCCTGAGTACAGATCATGTAGTAGATGTGTCCTGCAGTCCTATGTAACAGCACAGATAACACAGTGATATCTCTGAGTACAGATCATGTAGTAGATGTGTCCTGCAGTCCTATGTAACACCACAGATAACACAGTGATATCTCTGAGTACAGATCATGTAGTAGATGTGTCCTGCAGTCCTATGTAACACCACAGATAACACAGTGATATCTCTGAGTACAGATCATGTAGTAGATGTGTCCTGCAGTCCTATGTAACACCACAGATAACACAGTGATATCTCTGAGTACAGATCATGTAGTAGATGTGTCCTGCAGTCCTATGTAACACCACAGATAACACAGTGATATCTCTGAGTACCGATCATGTAATAGATGTCCTGCAGTCCTATGTAACACCACAGATAACACAGTGATATCTCTGAGTACAGATCATGTAGTAGATGTGTCCTGCAGTCCTATGTAACACCACAGATAACACAGTGATATCTCTGAGTACAGATCATGTAGTAGATGTGTCCTGCAGTCCTATGTAACACCACAGATAACACAGTGATATCTCTGAGTACAGATCATGTAGTAGATGTGTCCTGCAGTCCTATGTAACACCACAGATAACACAGTGATATCTCTGAGTACAGATCATGTAGTAGATGTGTCCTGCAGTCCTATGTAACACCACAGATAACACAGTGATATCTCTGAGTACAGATCATGTAGTAGATGTATACTGCAGTCCTATGTAACACCACAGATAACACAGTGATATCTCTGAGTACAGGTCATGTAGTAGATGTGTCCTGCAGTCCTATGTAACACCACAGATAACACAGTGATATCTCTGAGTACAGATCATGTAGTAGATGTGTCCTGCAGTCCTATGTAACACCACAGATAACACAGTGATATCTCTGAGTACAGATCATGTAGTAGATGTGACCTGCAGTCCTATGTAACACCACAGATAACACAGTGATATCTCTGAGTACAGATCATGTAGTAGATGTGTCCTGCAGTCCTATGTAACAGCACAGATAACACAGTGATATCTCTGAGTACAGATCATGTAGTAGATGTGTCCTGCAGTCCTATGTAACAGCACAGATAACACAGTGATATCTCTGAGTACAGGTCATGTAGTAGATGTGTCCTGCAGTCCTATGTAACACCACAGATAACACAGTGATATCTCTGAGTACAGATCATGTAGTAGATGTGTCCTGCAGTCCTATGTAACACCACAGATAACACAGTGATATCTCTGAGTACCGATCATGTAATAGATGTCCTGCAGTCCTATGTAACAGCACAGATAACACAGTGATATCTCTGAGTACAGATCATGTAGTAGATGTGTCCTGCAGTCCTATGTAACACCACAGATAACACAGTGATATCTCTGAGTACCGATCATGTAATAGATGTCCTGCAGTCCTATGTAACACCACAGATAACACAGTGATATCTCTGAGTACAGATCATGTAGTAGATGTGTCCTGCAGTCCTATGTAACACCACAGATAACACAGTGATATCTCTGAGTACAGATCATGTAGTAGATGTCACCTGCAGTCCTATGTAACAGCACAGATAACACAGTGATTTCTCTGAGTACAGATCATGTAGTAGATGTGTCCTGCAGTCCTATGTAACACCACAGATAACACAGTGATATCTCTGAGTACAGATCATGTAGTAGATGTGTCCTGCAGTCCTATGTAACACCACAGATAACACAGTGATATCTCTGAGTACAGATCATGTAGTAGATGTGTCCTGCAGTCCTATGTAACACCACAGATAACACAGTGATATCTCTGAGTACAGATCATGTAGTAGATGTGTCCTGCAGTCCTATGTAACACCACAGATAACACAGTGATATCTCTGAGTACAGATCATGTAGTAGATGTGTCCTGCAGTCCTATGTAACACCACAGATAACACAGTGATATCTCTGAGTACCGATCATGTAATAGATGTCCTGCAGTCCTATGTAACACCACAGATAACACAGTGATATCTCTGAGTACAGATCATGTAGTAGATGTGTCCTGCAGTCCTATGTAACACCACAGATAACACAGTGATATCTCTGAGTACAGATCATGTAGTAGATGTGTCCTGCAGTCCTATGTAACACCACAGATAACACAGTGATATCTCTGAGTACAGATCATGTAGTAGATGTGTCCTGCAGTCCTATGTAACACCACAGATAACACAGTGATATCTCTGAGTACAGATCATGTAGTAGATGTGTCCTGCAGTCCTATGTAACACCACAGATAACACAGTGATATCTCTGAGTACAGATCATGTAGTAGATGTGTCCTGCAGTCCTATGTAACACCACAGATAACACAGTGATATCTCTGAGTACAGATCATGTAGTAGATGTGACCTGCAGTCCTATGTAACACCACAGATAACACAGTGATATCTCTGAGTACAGATCATGTAGTAGATGTGTCCTGCAGTCCTATGTAACAGCACAGATAACACAGTGATATCTCTGAGTACAGGTCATGTAGTAGATGTGTCCTGCAGTCCTATGTAACACCACAGATAACACAGTGATATCTCTGAGTACAGATCATGTAGTAGATGTGTCCTGCAGTCCTATGTAACACCACAGATAACACAGTGATATCTCTGAGTACCGATCATGTAATAGATGTCCTGCAGTCCTATGTAACACCACAGATAACACAGTGATATCTCTGAGTACAGATCATGTAGTAGATGTGTCCTGCAGTCCTATGTAACACCACAGATAACACAGTGATATCTCTGAGTACAGATCATGTAGTAGATGTGTCCTGCAGTCCTATGTAACACCACAGATAACACAGTGATATCTCTGAGTACAGATCATGTAGTAGATGTATACTGCAGTCCTATGTAACACCACAGATAACACAGTGATATCTCTGAGTACAGATCATGTAGTAGATGTGACCTGCAGTCCTATGTAACACCACAGATAACACAGTGATATCTCTGAGTACAGATCATGTAGTAGATGTGTCCTGCAGTCCTATGTAACACCACAGATAACACAGTGATATCTCTGAGTACAGATCATGTAGTAGATGTGTCCTGCAGTCCCATGTAACACCACAGATAACACAGTGATATCTCTGAGTACAGATCATGTAGTAGATGTGTCCTGCAGTCCCATGTAACAGCACAGATAACACAGTGATATCTCTGAGTACAGATCATGTAGTAGATGTGTCCTGCAGTCCTATGTAACACACAGATAACACAGTGATATCTCTGAGTACAGATCATGTAGTAGATGTGTCCTGCAGTCCTATGTAACACCACAGATAACACAGTGATATCTATCTCAGTACAGATCATGTAGTAGATGTGTCCTGCAGTCCTATGTAACAGCACAGATAACACAGTGATATCTCTGAGTACAGGTCATGTAGTAGATGTGTCCTGCAGTCCTATGTAACACCACAGATAACACAGTGATATCTATCTCAGTACAGATCATGTAGTAGATGTGTCCTGCAGTCCTATGTAACACCACAGATAACACAGTGATATCTCTGAGTACAGATCATGTAGTAGATGTGTCCTGCAGTCCCATGTAACAGCACAGATAACACAGTGATATCTCTGGGTACAGATCATGTAGTAGATGTGTCCTGCAGTCCTATGTAACACCACAGATAACACAGTGATATCTCTGAGTACAGATCATGTAGTAGATGTGTCCTGCAGTCCTATGTAACACCACAGATAACACAGTGATATCTCTGAGTACAGATCATGTAGTAGATGTGTCCTGCAGTCCTATGTAACAGCACAGATAACACAGTGATATCTCTGAGTACAGATCATGTAGTAGATGTGTCCTGCAGTCCTATGTAACACCACAGATAACACAGCGGCTAGTGACACACGGCCGGCTATAGCCTTCCAGAGCAATGTCTCTCATGCAGAGTTCCAGCCCAGGATGCAGCTCCGGGTTATAACCCCTTCTCCCAGCTGCACCTGGTAATTAGGGCTGTGTATTAACCCTTTACCACCGGTATGGAAGTAACCTGAAAGGAATATATACACCATCTATTACCTTTCCACTTTATTATTCTGTAGTATGACGCTGTGGGTATTGGACCCCTTTCTGGGTACAGGTTATGGGGGGCCGCACTCTCCTAGATATCATCATTACGGAGCAGGGCGCATGTGACATCTCCCCGTGTCATCAGTAAGAGGAGACAATAGATAATGTCAGGACGCCGCCGGCTGTCACCAGGGAAGGATCCGCCTTGTGTAGAAGCTTTTGTTTTAGGAAATGACAATCTCTCCAATGTAAGGTATCATCATCATCTCTGCCTCATCAACACAGAGTCATCGGGGGGAGGATGGATGTCAGGAAGAGCACGTGTATAGCCGGCTCCTGGCGCATGTCATGGAAATATCTGCAAGATAGATAGATAGATAGATAGATAGATATGAGATAGATAGATAGATATGAGATAGATAGATACAGATAGATAGATAGATAGATAGATAGATAGATAGATAGATAGATATGGGATAGATAGATAGATAGATAGATAGATAGATAGATATGAGATAGATAGATAGATATGAGATAGATAGATACAGATAGATAGATAGATAGATAGATAGATAGATAGATAGGAGATAGATAGATAGATAGATAGATAGATAGATAGATAGGAGATAGATAGATAGATAGATAGATAGATAGATAGATAGATAGATAGGAGATAGATAGGAGATAGATAGATAGGAGATAGATAGATATGAGATAGATAGATAGATAGATAGATAGATAGATAGATAGATAGGAGATAGATAGATATGAGATAGATAGATAAATAGATAGATAGATAGGAGATAGATAGATATGAGATAGATAGATAGATAGATAGATAGATAGATAGATAGATAGGAGATAGATAGATATGAGATAGATAGATAAATAGATAGATAGATAGGAGATAGATAGATATGAGATAGATAAATAGATAGATAGACATTAGATAGATAGATAGATAGATAGATAGATAGATAGATAGGAGATAGATAGATAGATAGATAGATAGATAGATAGATAGGAGATAGATAGATAGGAGATAGATAGATAGATAGATAGATAGATAGATAGATAGATAGATAGGAGATAGATAGGAGATAGATAGATAGATAGGAGATAGATAGATATGAGATAGATAGATAGATAGATAGATAGATAAATAAATAGATAGATAGATAGACATTAGATAGATAGATAGATAGGAGATAGATAGATAGATAGGAGATAGATAGATAGGAGATAGATAGATAGATAGATAGATAGATAGATAGATATGAGATAGATAGATAGATAAGTAGGAGATAAATAGATAGATAGATATGAGATAGATAGATAGATAGATAGATAGATAGATAGATAGGAGATAGATAGATAGATAGATAGATAGATAGATAGATAGATAGGAGATAGATAGATAGATAGATAGATAGATATGAGATAGATAGGAGATAGATAGATAGGAGATAGATAGATAGGAGATAGATAGATAGATAGATAGATAGATAGATATGAGATAGATAGATAGATAAGTAGGAGATAAATAGATAGATAGATATGAGATAGATAGATAGATAGATAGGAGATAGATAGATAGATAGATAGATAGATAGGAGATAGATAGATAGGAGATAGATAGATAGATAGATAGATAGATAGATAGATAGATATGAGATAGATAGGAGATAGATAGATAGGAGATAGATAGATAGATATGAGATAGATAGGAGATAGATAGATAGATAGATAGATAGATAGATAGATAGATAGGAGATAGATAGATAGATAAGTAGGAGATAAATAGATAGATAGATATGAGATAGATAGATAGATATGAGATAGATAGATAGATAGATAGATAGATAGATAGATAGATAGGAGATAGATATGAGATAGATAGATAGATAGATAGGAGATAGATAGATAGATAGATAGATAGATAGATAGATAGATAGATAGATAGATGAAGGTGTTACACACCGAAACGTCGCCACTTGTTCAATAAAGTTCACCTTTTGAAATTTTGAACCATGGAGTGCTGCCCGCTTTTTACTTTATTTATCTACAAGAGGATCAAGCCAGAACCTTTGGGGGCGCTGCACCCCTCCTTATTAGGAGTCCATAAGATTGTGCTGACTTGGATTTTACTTCTTCTAGATAGATAGATAGATAGATAGATAGACAGATAGATATGAGATAGATAGATAGATAGATAGATAGATATGAGATAGATAGATAGATACATGATATAGATACATGATATAGATACATGATAGATATGAGATAGATATTAATAGATAGTTGGATGTGATAATAGTTCTGTGGTTGCACCGGTCTCTAATCAGATGTTTTTGGCCTCTCCTCCAGGTTATGGACATGCTGCCCCCAGCACAGATGGAGGAAAGGTCTTCTGCATGTTCTACGCCCTCCTTGGAATCCCTCTCACCTTGGTCATGTTCCAGAGCCTGGGTGAGAGGATCAACACCTTTGTCAGGTATCTACTGTACCGTATCAAGAAGTGCCTTGGAATGAGACGCGCTGACGTGTCTATGGCCAACATGGTGATCATCGGCTTCTTCTCCTGCATCAGCACCCTGTGCATTGGAGCGGCGGCGTTCTCCTACTACGAGCAGTGGAGCTTCTTCCATGCCTACTATTACTGCTTCATTACCCTCACCACCATAGGATTTGGAGATTATGTCGCCCTCCAGAAAGATGCTGCTCTTCAAAACAAGCCCCAGTATGTTGCCTTTAGCTTTGTGTACATCTTAATCGGACTGACCGTCATTGGAGCATTCCTCAACTTGGTGGTCCTCCGTTTTATGACCATGAACGCAGAGGATGAGAAACGAGACGCCGAACATCGGGCGTTACTCAACAGAAACGGCCCCACCAGCCTACACACCACCGACACCAGCTCCTCGTCAGGCGGCTTTCGAAACGTCTACGCTGAAGTCCTTCACTTTCAGTCCATGTGCTCTTGTTTGTGGTACAAAAGTCGGGAAAAATTACAATATTCTATTCCCATGATCATCCCTCGGGACCTGTCCACTTCGGATACTTGTGTAGAACAGAACCACCACTCCCCTGGTAGATGCATGGGCTCGCCATCCAATGGATGTATCTGTAACACACAACATTCGGCCATCAGCTCGGTTTCCACGGGGCTGCACAGTCTCTCTACGTTTCGAGGACTGATGAAGAGGAGGAGTTCTGTGTAGTCCTCGTTGGTCTATGGTATAGACTTTTCGTTAACGATTGCCTACTGAAATGAGAGTTCAGACAAATGTATAGTACTCTTTACCTTCATGAAGTCCAACCCGTTACGTTGAGTGGTTATTGGTCAATGTTGGCCGGACTTGTGGTCGGAACATTGAGGGATCATGTATCAAAGCAAGTATTAGAAAACTACCAAAAATGTTAGCACTCAAAAGTGATGGTGATGGTGCTACTATGGTTGTACATACGAGTAATACCACTCTATTGCAAATACTCTTCGTGCCAAAAATGAAAAGTGGCGTCATACATAGAGGTTCATCCAATTGTTTCATTTGTGTCAAACTTTTTGGAAAAAAAACAAAAAATGTAAAAATGATCCCATTGATACATGAACCTCCCAGTGTTCCTAAAGTCGGGTTGAAGCCAACAGATAGGATGAAGTCTTAATGATATCTACACTGACCGTTTTAGATCATTCTGAGGATCCAAAATCATGTTGACCCATTTATCTTGCATTTATGGAATGTTTAATAATAGGACCCCTATTCCATGTCCTCGAGATGATCTCATTTTAGAAGTTCAATGTCAATCAAGGCTCCTTGGGTGGATTTTGAGACACCTTAATGTCCCTCTCATGATTCATGTCACAATGAACAAACACTCCAACCCTTTCGAGCCAAAAATTCCCCTCAACTGTCTCATGGTAGAGAATCCTGCCCCGCATGCAGCATGTGTCAGTCCGATGAGAAGATCCTCTTGTACTATAAGTATGACACCTCTTTTGTATTTATACCAAATGCCATATCTTTGTACACAAAACAAATGTTAATTTTATTGTAAATTTTTGGAAAGACTCGGCAGATGTCACATGGACGATAGATGAGACTCTACGCACAACTTTACTGACCCAAAAATAGATACTTGTAAATCTCGAAGAATAGGAACAGAAGCTCAGGGAATGATGGAACGACGTGCAATTCTGAAGAAAATGTAAAAGTCATTTTCAAAAACATTTGTCTGATTGTTAAACAAGTTTTGTAGATTTCGATGGGAGAGAAACTATGGGGTATGGTCAATGTCGAGGCTCCTAACCTCAAATAATTGGACAAGTATAACAAAGTATCTTCTCAAGTTCCTCGAAGGATGAGGTCTTTGTTGCCATTTTGCCCAAATAGATCTTATTTTCCCCATCATACATGGTCCCATTGTTGACTTCATCATGGAATTAGGTAGACATTTTGAACAAGCATTGGGCAACCCTTTCCATATTCCAAGCTGAAGGTCTTTGGACCTATAGTGACCTCATACAAACCAAACATGACTACAGTAAATCTGGCCTTGCACAAGGTCATTGGTCAGATTTTGGATAATAGACCAGGAGATACTTTCCTTGATACCAATGATGACTATGGAAATTCACTATGATGGTGGGAAGATGCCACAGACCCACATATATCCTTCCCGATACCATAGTCCTAATGTGAGTAACTTAATATTGTATACCTGTTTTTTTGGGAAAAGGTCTAAAACTTCATGTACTTTAAGTTTACTTTGACTCCAGCGAAGTCACCAGATCCTCTTGACCTCTAGTGACATCACTCACGCTCACATGACATCACTCACACTCACATGACATCACTCACACTCACATGACTGTTAAACGATATGGACGCCTTTACATTTTTGTAGCAAACATTTTATGTCTCGGTCCTGATACGTTCACGTTCGTTTCAGTGTGTATAGGCATAATGGCAATATTCTATAAGATCACCGATGATGGGAATGCAGAGATCAGCCACATGCGTGTCGAAAAGGGTCCCTAATCTGATATTTAAGGTCTCATTGTCCCACATGTCTCTTTCAACCTTCTTCTCATCTACTGTTGCCCTGAACTAGCATCAGTTTTCATTTTATTGACCATTATCTATAATGTCCCCACCCCTGAGGTTCCTCTACAACCAGTGCCACCTTCCCCATAGTCACACACATAGACTTAAACTGTAAGTGTAGAAAAGGAAGAATGAAGACCACAAGTTCCAAGATGAGGGCTGGATTTTAAGGGGTCTCTGGCACCTTTCTCTTAGTCCAAGTTGGATATCCCAATCTGGCTCATCCAGAATATTTTAGGTCTGATAATGACAGTCACTTCATCTATAATCTGTAGGGGCCCCCAACTTCTCCAGAATATAGGGATGTCCCGATGACCATCCAATGGTCTTCTTTGGGAGTGAAGGACTGAATTTGTGTCCATTCAATGTTACGAGCCTTTACCCATAGCTGCCAGTGGAGAGCGTAGTTGGCATAGGAGCTCATCTCTCCTATAGGAGGCTGAACAGGAGATAAAATGGGCCAGATGTAGGCGGCAACAAACTTATTTTATCTGAAGCCTCCACAAACCAAAGTCCACCTATCCCAGGATGTGCAGTAACCAAAACCACCACTGAGATGCCACCATGGGGCAGATTTACTTACCCGGTCTGTTCGCGATCCAGGGGCGCGTTCTCTGCGGTGGATTCGGGTCCGGCTGGACCACTGTATAGTATAAGACACACAAGGTGCCGATAAGCTACTTCGGTTGGGAGAGGCTATCTAAACATGGATTGATGGAAGAAGCCTGGATCTTTGTCAGAGGTCCAAGAAAGTTCAGAGCTGATCTGCACCAAGTAATTGGAAAACTCTGTGTTTTCTGTGCCGCTGCTGCTGTGCCTGTCCTTCCGAATGCAGGAAATTTTCCAGTGATTAACTTCTATTACAGAGTAGGAACTATAGTAACAAATGACTTTCCTGCATGAATTCATTAAGCCCCCCCCCGGCGCGGAGTCGCGTCTCCTCTGGCTCAGAGTCGTGTATCCTGCTGCCCTTCCATTGTTTCTTCAAACAATTAAATTAAAAAGAATTATTTTCATATCCAGAAAGCCGTAATCATGAGGACAATGCACGCGTCGTCTGCCTAATGTCATCATTAGGATCTCATCCTCACATAGAACTGCACGGAACTTCCATAGAGATGACTTCAGTAGGACACACTCCAGAGAAGACGCTCTCCTACCCGGCTATGACTAAGAATCAAATCAACGTCAGTAAATCATTTCAAAGCAGAAATTGTTTTACTAAACACTTTAATAACTTTTACCAAAAATTACTAAAAGTTAACATGTCCTCTTCTCCCAACTGGATAAAATCCACAACCTGCCCAGTCTTGATCTGGATATCTTCTAGTCTTCTGCCCCGGGAGACTGGACCTCTCGTAGAGGTGAGTCCTTGTGTAATAGTCCATAACCCCTGTCACTGAATATCTGGATTATAGGGATTATCCAGAGGCAGAGATGTAAATCAGGTATTTGACCTCAACGGTTCTCGTTAGATGGACAAATCCTGGTTCCTGGTGGAGAATGTCGTCATCTAACAGTTGACCACTTGAAATAAAGTGATAATATCAAGTTTATTCCAGTTTATGGTATAAAAAAGTTAGTATTTTGAGTCACAAATGGTAACTTTTCATCTTTTCTGCCCAATCCCTTATAGAGGTCCCAGGAGAACAGGGTGAATTATAGATGATTTAAGGTTCGGGAGTATTGACATCCAGTAATACCCCAAAATATTTTGGATGCACTTGTATCCCAGTGATGTGTTGCGATGTCCACACTTGAGGCTCGAAGTAGGGTAGACTCAAGTAAAATCTGTGGGCAGTGGTAACGTGTTTCGGTCCGCAGACACAGTACACCGGACATCTCGGCCTATCACTGAGCTAAAAGTTGACCTCTAACCTGCCTTGCCCACAATCCGGAGCAGGGTTAGATTGTTTGTTCCCGAGGAGATCAGCCAAGCATCTTTTTGTGCCGACGGGTGGCTTTCTATGAATCGCACTATTATTTATGAACGTATCACACTAGGGTTGTGTCCTCCTCTACCCTCTCTGAAATCAGAAGGTTCAGCCACTAATTTCACTACGTCACAGTAGGGACCTTTGGACAGAGGACATGAAGTAGAAGAGTTCTGTATCTCAATGTCGGGTACAGACCTGTATCTCATCTTACTTATGCAGCTCAGTGTATACCGATTCCTGGTCTAGTGAAAAATACAGGTTTTAGGTTTTAAGTAATGTTTGTGATGGACAACTAATGGTCTTGATCAGTGGCCACTGTAACACTATATGTGCCATGGAATCCCATTTATAGCGTGTAGAAAGTCCTACAGTCACTCACCAAAGTAAAACAGAAGTTACCGAACCGCTTGGTCTCACTATTTATAGACTACAATGTCAAAGGCTCTTATGAGGAACCTTCAGTTTACAGATGGTAGAAACATTGAGAAGAAGACCTTTGCTGGAGTCCAGGTCCACCATAAACCCCCCATATTTCACCTAAGTGCTACAATGACCTCAATAATTACGAGTTTTGGAGAAGTAGACCTTCCATGTAGACAAGGCCCACACCTAAGTCCCATGTTATTTCACATTATCCACCCAAGTGTTGACCACCATGACATAAAGTTGAGATGTTTGAATGGACTACAAGTTCAGGCTTTGGTTTATCATCCCAAATGTCATGTTGATACTTAATAAAATTATCAGGGTAGCTTTGCCCAAGTCATCTTCAGTAAGCAACAACCATGTTGGTCATTGTCGAAGAACATCAACCAGCGGCTGAAGGACTCTTTCTAGAAACTTGAGCTTAATGTACTGTACATAGATGGTAGATACAGCCTATACATATATACATATATACAGCTCTCACTGCTCGTGTACATAGGAGGTCCTCTATACATAGCTATAAATATCTTACCCTGTAATATACTGCCGTGGATTGCAGGATCCTGTGAAATATATATAAGACTTGTTAACGCTGAGCGTCTCGCTGAACTCCAGGGGTTGTAATAAATCATATCTATAAGAAGGGGCCGCGCAGGTTCCCCATGCCAAAGTATATTTATACTACTGATGATTTTCAATAGAGAAGGAAATAAAGACTGTTTTGAAACTTGGATTCAGAGTCGTCATTCATTCGGGGGGGGGGGGGGGGGGAGTTGCTGGAACCATCGACCAAAACCACTGTAAGTACAAGTACAGATACTATGAGAAAGCTAAGACATCCTACAGTTCCTGAGATATTATTAATCCATTAGAAGAAGATTCCATGAGGCGGCTTTATGTATGTAGAATGTAAATCATTAACATAATGGGGCTCATTTACTTACCCGGTCCAGTCACGATCCTGCGGCGCGTTCTCTGACGCTGATTCAAGTTCTGCCGGGATTCACTAAGGTCGTCCGCCCGATATTCTGCAGGTGTCGCTGCTGCTCCAAGATCCGCCGGAGTTCACCTTCTTCTTCCTGGTGCATGTGAGTGCGTGATCTTGCGACACAAAAAAAGTTTTATAAATTCTGCGTTTTTTCCGAATCCGTCGGGTTGTCCGACAGCCACGCCCCCCTGATTTCTGTCGCTTGAAAGCGTGCGCCAAAATCACAGCGGAATTCGGTGCAAAATGGAAAAATCGGGAAGCTCAACGGAAATGTGGCCACAGAGCCCTTAGTAAATGAGCCCCAATATCTGCACAGATTGTAATATGGAAAGTTTGTGGAGACGTCCAAGGCTCTACGGGGCCCAACCACCTACCAAGTTGGATGTTACCTTGCAGTGAGGGCTGTCAGATCCTCATACATATGACATAACACAGGTAGATGCAAGGACCATGAGCGATAGTAAAGTTTTCTAGGATGTGCTCTTGATCATGTTACTACGTCCCAGCAGTAACTTTGTTTCTGGTCCATATCCAAGAGGTAAGTATCAGGCCATTTATAATAACAGAGGGATGGGGGCTTATAGGTGGGGGATACATTACAATGCAGCACAGTATATTGTATGGTATTGATTCATCTCTCTGCTCATTACCAGCCATACACTATAAATCATGTCATGGATGTGCTCAGTGTCTCCCAACAGGGAACAGATTGAAGACCAATTCTAAGACTACGCAAATCACAGCATGAAAAATCGCACAATTCATCATATTTAATGCTGATTCCTTCTAAACTCCGGCAGAATATCTCTTCATTAGCTCTGATTGATCCTGATGCACATACAGTAGACGCACAGTAAATTATCTCCACGAAAAGGAGAACCCTCCAACGACTTGATGCAAAAACCCAATTAGCATCGAGAATAATATATATGATAATTCCGGTGGCCAAAGAAGGACAATTACTGCGGATGATGCAACACCTGACATTCTCAGACGCGGCGTCATCCCCCCGGCGGGTTCTCCCAATCTACAATTATACACTATAAAAGTGGAAGAGGCAATAAAAGGCAAAATGAGTCCTTGATAAGATCTGAAGACAAAGCAGATGAACATGTGGTGGGTAAAGATCGCAGGAGGGTGCAGTCTGTCCACGAGTCACATATTGTCTTATAGATGTGATAATAATATCACAAATAACATAAAAAACACAAAGTATTAAACTGATATAAAAGTTATTGTATAATAGAGCAGAACTCCAATGTAGGCTCCAAAGAACTGACTCTCACATATTAGACTCCTAAATGTTAAGAGTCTAAACAAAGGAACTAAGTGGAAACAATATAAAAAGAGATTGAAAATGGATAAGAAGGTTATAAAAGTGAGCATAAACTCTGCTTAAAGGGCCATGAATACAAAGTATCCAGCCTGGAGGACCTAAAGAACCTGCGACCAACTCCGGCAACCCAACACTGCCCAATGTATGGTGCACTGGACCTAGAGGAACATAGCAGTGCCCCAAAATATCCCAAACTACATAGGAGTGCCCCCAAACATCCTATAATATTTAGCAATGCCCCTAAATATCCTATACTGAATAACAGAGCCCCAAAATATCCTACACTACATAGCCGTGCCCCTAAATATCTTATGCTACATAAAAGTTCCCCCAAATGTCTTATACTCATAGCAGTGTCCCCAAATATCCCAAACTACATAGGAATGCCCCCAAATATCCCAAACTACATAGGAGTGCCCCCAAATAATCTAAACTGCATAGGAGTGCCCCCAAATAATCTAAACTACATAGCAGAGCTCCTGAATATCATATATTACATAGCAATACCCCTAAGTATTCTAAACTGAATAACAGAGCCCCCAAAAATCCTATACTACATAGTAGTGTCCCCAAATATCCTATACTACAAAGCAGTACCCCCAAATATCCTATACTACATAGCAGTGTCACCAAATATTCTATACTACAAAGCAGTAACCCTAAATATCTTATACTATAGATCAGTGCTCCTAAATATACTATACTACATAAAAGTTCCCCCAAATATCCTTAACTTGCATATCAGGGCCCCTCAAAATCCTATTCTACATAGTAGTGTCACCAAATATTCTATACTACAAAGCAGTGTCACCAAATATCCTCTACTACAGAGAAGTGCTCTTAAATATCCTATACTACATGTAACAGTTTCACTAAAGACCCTATGCTTCATAGCAGTGTCCCCAAATATTCTCTACTACATAGCAGTGCTCCTAAATATCCTATACTACATAGCACAACCCCCAAATATCCTATACTACATAGCAGTGCCCCCAAATATCCTCTACTACAGAGAAGTGCTCTTAAATATCCTATACTACATGTAACAGTTTCACTAAAGACCCTATGCTACATAGCAGTGTCCCCAAATATCCTCTACTACATAGCAATGCTCCTAAATATCCTATACTACATAGCACAACCCCCAAATATCCTATACTACATAGCAGTGCCCCCAAATATCCTCTACTACATAGCAGTGCCCCCAAATATCCTATACTACATAGCAGTGTCACCAAATATTCTATACTACATAGCAGTGTTCCCAAATATCATATACTGCATAGTAGTGCTCCCAAATATTGTCTAATACATAGCAGTGCCCATAAATATCCTATGCTATATAACAGTTTCCCCAAATACTCTATACTACATAGCACAACCCCCAAATATCCTATACTACATAGCAGTGCCCCCAAACATCCTATACTACATAGCAGTGCCCCCAAATATCCTAAGCTACATAGCACAACCCCCAAATATCCTATATTACATAGCAGTGCCCCCAAACATCCTATACTACATAGCAGTGCCCCCAAATATCCTAAGCTACATAGCACAACCCCCAAATATCCTCTCCTACATAGCAGTGCCCCAAATATCCTCTACTACATAGCAGTGACCCCAAATATCCTCTCCTACATAGCAGTGACCCCAAATATCCTCTACTACATAGCAGTGACCCCAAATATCCTCTACTACATAGCAGTGTCACCAAATATTCTATACTACATAGCAGTGCCCCCAAATATCCTATACTACATAGCAGTGCCCCCAAATATCCTATACTACATAGCAGTGCCCCCAAATATCCTATACTACATAACAGTGTCACCAAATATTCTATACTACATAGCAGTGCCCCCAAATATCCTATAATACATAGCAGTGCCCCAAAATATTCTATACTACATAGCAGTGCCCCCAAATATCCTATAATACATAGCAGTGCCCCAAAATATCCTATAATACTTATCAGTGCCCCAAAATATTCTATACTACATAGCAGTGACCCCAAATATCCTATAATACATAGCAGTGCCCCAAAATATCCTATAATACTTATCAGTGTCCCCAAATATCCTATACCCCATAGCAGTGTCACCAAATATTCTATACTACATAGCAGTGCCCCCAAATATCCTCTACTACATAGCAGTGCCCCCAAATATCCTCTACTACATAGCAGTGATCCCAAATATCCTCTACTACGTAGCAGTGCCCCCAAATATCCTCTACTACATAGCAGTTCCCCCAAATATCCTCTACTACATAGCAGTGCTCCCAAATATCCTATACTACATAGCAGTGCCCCTAAATACCCTATACTACATAGCAGTGCCCCCAAAATATCCTCTCCTACATAGCAGTGTCCCCAAATATCCTCTACTACATAGCACAATCCCCAAATATCCTATACTACATAGCACAACCCCCAAATATCCTATACTACATAGCAGTGCCCCCAAATATCCTATACTACATAGCAGTGTCACCAAATATTCTATACTACATAGCAGTGCCCCCAAATATCCTCTACTACATAGCAGTGAACCCAAATATCCTCTACTACATAGCAGTGCTCCCAAATATCCTATACTACATAGCAGTGCCCCCAAATATCCTCTACTACATAGAACAACCCCCAAATATCCTCTCCTACATAGCAGTGCTCCCAAATATCCTATACTACATAGAACAACCCCCAAATATCCTCTCCTACATAGCAGTGCCCCCAAATATCCTATACTACATGGCAGTGTCACCAAATATTCTATACTACATAGCAGTGCCCCCAAATATCCTCTACTACATAGCAGTGCCCCCAAATATCCTCTGCTACATAGCAGTGCCCCCAAATATCCTATAATACATAGCAGTGCCCCAAAATATCCTAAGCTACATAGCACAACCCCCAAATATCCTCTACTACATAGCAGTGCCCCCAAATATCCTATACTACATAGCAGTGCCCCCAAATATCCTATACTATATAGCCTTGCCCCCAAATATCCTATACTACATAGCAGTGCCCCCAAATATCCTATACTATATATCAGTGCCCCCAAATATCCTCTACTACATAGTAGTGCCCCCAAATATCCTCTACTACATAGCAGTGTCACCAAATATTCTATACTACATAGCAGTGCCCCCAAATATCCTCTACTACATAGCAGTGCCCCCAAATATCCTCTACTACATAGCAGTGCCCCCAAATATCCTATAATACATAGCAGTGCCCCAAAATATCCTAAGCTACATAGCACAACCCCCAAATATCCTCTACTACATAGAACAACCCCCAAATATCCTCTACTACATAGCAGTGCCCCCAAATATCCTATACTACATAGCAGTGCCCCCAAATATCCTATATTATATAGCCTTGCCCCCAAATATCCTATATTACATAGCAGTGCCCCAAAATATTCTATACTACATAGCAGTGCCCCCAAATATCCTCTACTACATAGCAGTGCCCCCAAATATCCTCTACTACATAGCACAACCCCCAAATATCATAGCGCACATAACAGGTCCCCTGAATAGCATTAAGCATATACTGGGCCATATAGCCAGAGCCATACTGCAGCGCATATACACAGCCCCATAACCATAGTATTGATCCGATCAGTTGTCTCTCTGCCCTCCTGCCACTCCTTCTGTCCTTCTTGTAATATCTGGTAATGGGAATTAGTGGGACACGGACACCGCCACCTGCCAGCTGCAGGTTTTCTCTGCCAGGAAAGATGCACATGGAAGATGTCAGCGCCAGCCAGGTGCAAGGTCTGCTGGGAAGAAATGGGCAACCTCATGAAGTCAACGTAATTCTACCGGATACGATGATCCTCAGTGTGGACCTCAAACTATAAACCACCTGTGCCCGTCCATAGAGGATGCGTCAGATTTGTAAATCATCCCATAATACAGTCGGACCCCCCCTCCCCCCCAGAAGACCTGCCCCTTTTCTCACCATTTTCTTCCATATCAGGGATATAGAGAGAAGCTATACTGAAGACCAAAACATTGCAGGATACTATTTTGGGGGCCTGAAATAAAAGAGGAACCTACTGGAAATGAGGGATGAAAGGGTAGGCATCTTGAGGACCTACAATGAAAGGGTCATCCTTTATTAAGGAATGGGATGTTACCTTGTTGCCTAAAAAAGGTAGAGGAATATCTATGGTTATCTGAGTGGCCTGGTTATGGTTATCTATGGTTATCCCAGACCACACACATGGATTTGCCCCTATGGTCATGTGTGTGGGCTGGGATGTGACCCCTACGATCATGTGTGTGGGCTGGGATGTGACCCCTACGATCATGTGTGTGGGTTAGGATGTGCCCCCTAGGGTTGTGTGAGGGCTGGAATGCGCGCCCCATGGTCATGTATGTGGAGGCTGGGATGTGACCCCTATGGTCATGTGTGTGGGGGTTAGGATGTTCTCCCTAGGGTTATATGTGTTAGCTGGGATGTGCCCGTAGGGTCATGTGTATGGGTTGGGATGTTCCCCTATGGACGTGTGTGTGTGTTGGGATGTGCCCCCTAGGGTTATGTGTGTGGGCTGGAATGTGATTTCTACGATCATGTGTGTGGGCTGGAATGTGGCCCCTAGGGTTATGTGTGTGGGCTGGAATGTGATCCCTACGATCATGTGTGTGGGCGGAGATGTGGCCCCCAGGGTTATGTGTGTGGGCTGGGATGTGGCCCCCAGGGTTATGTGTGTGGGCTGGGATGTGCCCCCTAGGGATGTGTGTGGGGGCTGAGATATGATCCCTATGGCCATGTGTGTGGGCTGGGATATGATCCCTATGGTCATGTGTGTGGGTTGGAGAGCTCCCTCTAGGATTATGTGTGTGGGCTGGGATGTGCCCTTATGGTCATGTGAGTGGGCTGGGATATGATCCCTATGGTCATGTGAGTGGGCTGGGATATGATCCCTATGGTCATGTGAGTGGGCTGGGATGTGCCCTTATGGTCATGTGAGTGGGCTGGGATATGATCCCTATGGTCATGTGAGTGGGCTGGGATATGATCCCTATGGTCATGTGAGTGGGCTGGGATATGATCCCTATGGTCATGTGAGTGGGCTGGGATGTGCCCTTATGGTCATGTGAGTGGGCTGGGATATGATCCCTATGGTCATGTGAGTGGGCTGGGATATGATCCCTATGGTCATGTGAGTGGGCTGGGATATGATCCCTATGGTCATGTGAGTGGGCTGGGATGTGCCCTTATGGTCATGTGAGTGGGCTGGGATATGATCCCTATGGTCATGTGAGTGGGCTGGGATATGATCCCTATGGTCATGTGAGTGGGCTGGGATATGATCCCTATGGTCATGTGAGTGGGCTGGGATGTGCCCTTATGGTCATGTGAGTGGGCTGGGATATGATCCCTATGGTCATGTGAGTGGGCTGGGATATGATCCCTATGGTCATGTGAGTGGGCTGGGATATGATCCCTATGGTCATGTGAGTGGGCTGGGATGTGCCCTTATGGTCATGTGAGTGGGCTGGGATATGATCCCTATGGTCATGTGAGTGGGCTGGGATATGATCCCTATGGTCATGTGAGTGGGCTGGGATGTGCCCTTATGGTCATGTGAGTGGGCTGGGATATGATCCCTATGGTCATGTGAGTGGGCTGGGATATGATCCCTATGGTCATGTGAGTGGGCTAGGATATGATCCCTATGGTCATGTGAGTGGGCTGGGATATGATCCCTATGATCATATGTGTGGCCTGGTATGTGCCCCGTAGGGTTATGTGTGTGGGAGGGAGGGGGGTAGTAGAATTTGGGCTTTTCACTAGTATTTATGTGTTTTTAGGGGCTGCACATGTTTCAGACTTGATAACTATTTCTCTGTAAATTATGGAGGTCCCAAAGGGGTTTCAGTGCAGTTTCTGGTGATGATTGACTGGTTCCAGGGTCACCTTAGGATGGGATTGTCTTCTCTACTGCCAGAGTCCTGTGCAGTGACCCACTATTAACCTGCTGTGGTCTTCAGGGACAGTGCTGTGACATGTCCAATCACCAGTGCCGGGTGTAGGGGTGACCTGAAGATCCGGCTCATGTGAAGAACAAGGAAACCCTTAGATAATATGTACATGCCGGAGGGCAGAGATGTTCTCATGTGCTCCATATACATTCACCGCAGCACAAGGAAAGAAGAGACCACAGGACAATGTCCCTGATTACACGTATAATCAGAGCGCCAGGGACATCCGCACAGAGCTGACATGTCGTATCCATCACAGAAGAGCCAAATCCCTCACTCCATGTGTACTGTGTGCACTGGCTGTGGCCAAACTGCAGAAACTGAGCGCACCAATTTATTTCTGGTAAGGGTGAGTGCAGCTCTGGAGTATAATACAGGCTGTAGCTTGGCGCTGCTTCCATGGAAAGCTGTGTGTGAGGGACAATCTGAAGTGTAGGAGCTCTGAGGAAAGGGGTTGTCCCCGGGAGGAGTGCGGTGGTCTGCTGGAGAGCATGGACCACTTCCTGCTTCAGTGCCCCTTTAACACAGAGGTGTACAACCGGGTGGGCGCTTCCATCCATTGGCCCGGGTTGGCCGGTCTCTCCTATGCGGAGTGGGCCTATGGAGCATTCAGAGGCCTGGGTGGCCGGGACCGCTGCACGTTATTCTTAGTCAGTCTAGTGGTCAGGTACCACACGTGGAACGCACGGTGTTTAGTATCGACGCAGCGTAAAATCCTCCCGGTGGATGAGGTGGTTAGGAACATTTTGGGTGACCTGGTGAAGGTGCGCTCTCTGGAGTATGAGAGGCTGGGCACGGGGAGGGCCTCTCTCCTTTGGAGGGGGTTCTCCTTTAGTGTCCCTTAGTCTGTCGTCTCCTCTCCTGGTGTTGGGCTGATGCTGCACTGTAGATTTTTGTTTTGTGTTCTGGGCATGTAGTGATGTAGGGGCTTGCAGGCGCCGAACCTGGGCTTTATGTGGTTTTGATTGATGTTGTTCAGATTTTATTTGTATTCTGTTTTCTTTATGTTATGTTGTAAATACTGTATATATTGTATATATTGTATATAGTGGGGTTTGGGATCTAGTGTTAGGTTGGGAGGGGGGTGATGGTGGTGGGATTTTGGGATGTATGAACTAACCTTGGACTCTATGACCCTGGGCACTGGTCTGGACTACTTAACGCAAACTTTGGACGTTAGACCAGTGTCTGGGGGGAAGGGGAGGGTGCGGGCGAGGGATCTAGTGCAGTGTAGTGTTATGTGTATTCTGTGTTTGTTATTGGAGGGTGTGGGGTGGGTTTATGTATATTTATAGTTATTCATGTTTATTTGTGGGTGTGGCTTGCCTTTGTTTATTGGTTTAGTTTAGGATGTAATAATCAGTTGGGTGGGGGTTGTGGTATTTGGTGTTTATTCATTTTGGTGTATTTTAAGTTATTGTTTTTGCTAGGAGTGAATGTGGCTGGACCAGCAGGTAAGATATTGTATATATTTTGTATGTATTGTATATTATGTTTGGTTTGTGTTATGTAGTGTTATGTTTTTTACTTTTATATAAAATAAAAGATCTACAGGCTGTAGCTGGGGCTCTGTGCTGGTCATGTGATGTATAAGGCATTGTCCTCTCTCTTCTTTCTGTTTCCTTCTTGTGATGGACTTTGTAGTAATTTCTGTAAATTGTAGATAGAAGAGGTTCGGGATCTTCATAGGAATCGGCAGAAGTCTCTCTCCATCCCTGGTGCGATGCCGGGGACAGGACGGGGATGTAAACCGCAGAATCACTTAAGTGCAGAACATTGAGGGTTTAACAAGGTCGCGGTGATTTCAGAGAGAACAGGGCGACATTAGCGGGAGGAGACGTAAGAGGAGCCGCACGGAGATAAGGAGCAGCAGATCTCCGTGTCCTGACAGAGGCTGCGGGGAAAACAAGGATCATATTCATCACAACTCAACCTGGAGCGGGAGAACGCCATATACAGGGCGGAGAGATGGACAGATCGGGGGTCCAGAGGCCACGACTGGTCATGTGACCCCATATCAGGCCATATCTACAGAAATCATGCGAGTAACACAAATATCTATACAATACATATATAATATCACATATAGGGGGTCATTAATTATCCGTTCCTGTCGCGTTCCCGCGGCGTGTTCTCCAACGAGGATTCGGGTCTTCCGGCGATTCACTAAGGTCGTGCGCCCGATCTCCACCAGGTGTCGCTGCTGCACCGAGGTCCGCTGGAGTTCACCATCCTATTCCTGGTGCATGTAAGTGTGTTAAGTGACACTTTTTCTTTTTAAAAATTCTTTTTTAATAGCATTTTCCGAATGCGTCTGGTTTTCCCATGGCCACAGGCCCCCGATTTCCATCGCATGCAAGCTGGCGCTGATGCGACACAAAGCGATCGCGTGCGCCAAAAACATGGGGCAATTCGGCGCAAAACTGTAAAATACAGAAAACCTGACGGAAAAACGCTATTTGGACTCTTAGTAAATGTGCCCCATAATATCCAGAAATATCACCCAACAACATCCCCTACAATACACAGCAATATAAAGCGACATGTATATAAAAGCCCACGCAATAGGCCTGATATTTGCAGATGGTTGGAAACTTTATCCACATGACGCGTTCCCATAGGTTGGACTTTGCTCCTTATGGGGTCCTGTCATCAATCAGTTTAAATCAATCGCATATTGACCCCCCAAAGAATACAACTCAGAGGGACAAAACCTATGCAAAATCTTTGAGAAAGACTTGCTGACAAGTTGCGATATGTTATGGTAAAGTCATCCTGGCTGGTGAGTTATTTCCGGTGAGTCTGACCTCTGCACCAGTAGTTATCTGCAGAAGAAGTCCAATTATGGAGATACATTGTAATAGATGTTACAGACGAAAGGGAGGGGTTTTTAGATCCCTCAAGATACGAGGAGATCAAATGTAAGGAGAAAAATTCCTGCATCCTCCATATAACCTATAATCTTCCCATCATCCACCACCACGACGGGGCTGTCTACTAGAATCACTCACAGATGTGATGGACTGTGCCAGGTCCAAGTCATAAATCCCCTGGCCGAGTCTTCAGAGGAGTCTTGCGAGGAGCGGAGATGATTTATGAGGTTGAAGATCTTCATATTCTCATTATAATCCTCGTAAAAACACATTTCTATGATTTGTGGGCCCAAATATTTCACCTTTCCTGAGCAGTCAATGGAGAGTGTGCCATGAGGCCCAGCAGAGATGGGGCTCTAATTGGCAAGAACCTCGGATACTATCTACAGAGGCCTGATGGAGGTCTGATAGAAGAACTCAGGGACGTCTACAGAAGATGCTAAGATTATACCGTATGTGCAAAATGGAGCATCCATGGCTATAAGACTCCACACGCCTACATGGTGGCCTACATGGTGGCCTTAATTGGAGCCTCTCACTCCAAACCAGTTCCCTACGCTGTACTGAGGAGACCCAATGAGTTCAAAACATCATACAGCGCTGTCTACAGTTCCTTCTGGAATAGATCTACTGGTTTGGTCTCAATCCTGCAGCATGTCATAAGGCTTCTTGTAGGTCATGCTTGATGTCAAGGGACCTGCCTTACAAGGAGCTAAAAGGGTTGTGGCTTTCCTTATCCCATCCTGCATACTTTCCCAAAATGCCACCTAAACCCGGATGACCACAGAAGGGTCTACGATCGTAGTCTCTCTGATATTGATGAGCTATCGGTAGGAGTAGTCATCAATATATTTGTTCTGGAGATAAATATTTCAAGGAATTTTCCATAACAGAGCACTGAATGATTGTTAGGTGGACAACCCCAACCAATCCCTCTGGAGGACAAGGACAATACCAACATGTCGACACAGTGAAGAATGACTGAGGTTACACCCAACGTATTGTGCCGAAGTTATCAAATCTATAGACACACATCCACATCGGGGGTGGAACTTGTAGGGGTTGCGGAGGGAGCCGTGCATTCAGGCCCAGCAGACTTAGCGGCCCATAATGCATTGTGTGACCATGTAATAGACCATAGAGTTGTGGTGCATCGGTAGGAGTGTCAGGTGTCACCACCAGGGGCGTAATGGGCCCCCAGGTGAAGGATTGGGAGATCAATTGTATTGTGCGTCTTTAAGACTGTATGAATTTAATGTGAGGGAACTATATTTAAATAAATAAGGGGGCACTGTAAATATTAAAGGGAACCCGTCACGAATACAGGTAGTGACAGGTTCCCATAGAGCTCTAGTAACTTTCTGACACTTTTCTTTTAGATAAAAATGATTCCCATACATTCAACTTTATAGTTTTACCTGGTATCTAAGCACGGCTACAGCGAGTCGAGGTGGGCGTGGCCTCCTCAGGCTGAGTCCAGCAGCTCCTCCCCATCCTATCTCTGTATGCTGCTGTATTGTCATGCGACCATGGTGACATCATCAGAGGTCCTATAGCTTTTGTAGCATTAGAAACTGTACACTAAGCATATATCACATGAAATCACAGCAGCCTGAATGGAGAGGAGCAGAAGTCCATGTAGGCTGCTGTGATTGTTTTATGTGGTGAGGTAAGTAAATGGAATATAGTTTGCTAATATTAAGTAGCCTAAGGACCTTTGATAATGTCAGCCTGGTCACATGACATTTGGTCACACCCCCTTGACTCGCTCCATAGATGCATCGATACCAGGCAAGATTATAACTCTGATTTAATGGGGATCTGAGGGAAACTACTTTTAGCTACAAGCAGGGTGTCAGATAGTTACTAGGGCTCTGTATTTGTGGAATACGTAGTGACAGGTTCCCTTTAAGTTTATTCAAGGGGAACTATATAATAATTTTTTAATCTATTTACTATCATATTTTAAGGGGTCACATTATACAATATTGGTATATGTGGGGGACACAGCATGGTGAGGTGTGAGGAGCATGTATTATTTAGGAGCATAGTGTGTACATAATTGTTGTCCAGAGGAAATTATACTGTAAGTAAATGTAGTATTTTCAGGGGTGCAGTGTGGAGATTTGCTGTATGGAACTGAAGACATCTGGGCCACAAAATCTCAGGAGCTAAAGCACAGATACAAGAAGTTATTCTTCTCTAATGGAGGAATATGATTCTACACCTGTCCACTAGACAAAGACCGGAGCGGGCCAGGCTGGCACAGAGAGAGAGAAGGCAGAAGTTGTGACTGGTATAAACAGTAAGTGATTTCTGTGTCTGTCTGATGGGGACCCATGGTGTGAAGTAATTGTATTTTCTGTCTACGTATTTATGTGCAGTATTTTCACTGCTAGTTTATATTATTTATATGTGCAGTATACTCGTTGCTGGTATATACTATTTATGTGTGCAGTATATTCATTTCATGTGTGTGGAATAATCATTTCTGTTATGATGAAAGTATTTTACATATAAATGGTTTGTATAATGGTATTTGTAGCAAATATGTGTTGTATAAGTTTATAAGTATGTGTAGTGGATGTATGATGCGTGCATATTTTTGTGTACAGTATATATGGTATATGTGTGTTCTCAAGTATAACTTGTGGGATGGGGCCGGCAGTGAGGGGTTAGGCGTATGGGGTCTGACTCAAAGTTTGCACCGGAGCACATTGGAGACACCACTGGTCAGAACCCTAATATGTTTGAATACTAATAACTTATCCTGAGAATAGAGGAGTAGGATAATGGAGCTTGGAAACCTACTTTAACAAACTCCTCTGTTGCCAATGTTGAAAAAACACTGATCATTATTTTATAACTCTGCATAGAGGCCACTGACAACACAAAGGTGTAACAACCAGCATCTGAGCCTCATAAACCTGCAGTCATTCTTCTGCTATAGATTCATTGATTAATCTCTACCTTAATTTGAACATCTCATGCATGTCTTCAGGACTTCTCCCAAGCTGCACCAATTCTCTGGAATGAACTTCCCTGGACCAATAAGTGCAGTACCTAACCTCCAAAGTTTCAAACATGCTCTTAAACCCATCTTTTTAGGCAGATCTATTACAATCACTAACTGCATGAAATGTCAACTCTCTCTTTACTAACCATCATGTGTCTCCTCCCGGCAAACACCAGATACCAAGATCCAGGCTTCTTTTACATTCACCTCGGACTTTGTATATATTTTGGGTGCTGATGGATGGTTCAAGCAGCAACATTTTCAGTCCTCTTGTGTCATCCCCTCATCCTCATAGACTGTAAGCTCTTGTGTCCCCCCTCATCCTCATAGACTGTAAGCTCTTGTGTCCCCTCTCATCCTCATAGACTGTAAGCTCTTGTGTCACCCCCTTATCCTCATAGACTGTAAGCTCTTGTGCCACCCCCTCATCCTGATAGACTGTAAGCTCTTGTGTCCCCCCTCATCCTCATAGACTGTAAGCTCTTGTGCCCCCCCTCATCCTCATAGATTGTAAGCCCTTGTGTCACCCTCTCATCCTCATAGACTGTAAGCTCTTGTGTCACCCCCTCATCCTCATAGACTGTAAGCTCTTGTGTCATCCCCTCATCTTCATAGACTGTAAGCTCTTGTGTCACCCCATCATCCTCATAGACTGTAAGCTCTTGTGTCACCTCTTCATCCTCATAGACTGTAAGCTCTTGTGTCCCCCCTCATCCTCATAGACTGTAAGCTCTTGTGTCCCCCCTCATCCTCATAGACTGTAAGCTCTTGTGTCCCCTCTCATCCTCATAGACTGTAAGCTCTTGTGTCACCCCCTTATCCTCATAGACTGTAAGCTCTTGTGTCACCCCCTCATCCTGATAGACTGTAAGCTCTTGTGTCCCCCCTCATCCTCATAGACTGTAAGCTCTTGTGCCCCCCCTCATCCTCATAGATTGTAAGCTCTTGTGTCACCCTCTCATCCTCATAGACTGTAAGCTCTTGTGTCACCCCCTCATCCTCATAGACTGTAAGCTCTTGTGTCACCCCCTCATCTTCATAGACTGTAAGCTCTTGTGTCACCCCATCATCCTCATAGACTGTAAGCTCTTGTGTCACCTCTTCATCCTCATAGACTGTAAGCTCTTGTGTCCCCCCTCATCCTCATAGACTGTAAGCTCTTGTGTCCCCCCCTCATCCTCATAGACTGTAAGCTCTTGTGTCACCCCCTCATCCTCATAGACTGTAAGCTCTTGTATCCCCCCTCATCCTCATAGATTGTAAGCTCTTGTGTCACCCCCTCATCCTCATAGACTGTAAGCTCTTGTGTCACCCCTCATCCTCATAGACTGTAAGCTCTTGTGTCATCCCCTCATCCTCATAGACTGTAAGCTCTTGTATCCCCCCTCATCCTCATAGATTGTAAGCTCTTGTGTCACCCCCTCATCCTCATAGACTGTAAGCTCTTGTGTCACCCCTCATCCTCATAGACTGTAAGCTCTTGTGTCACCACTCATCCTCATAGACTGTAAGCTCTTGTGTCACCCCCTCATCCTCATAGACTGTATTGTGTCACCCCTCATCCTCATAGACTGTAAGCTCTTGTGTCCCCCTCATCCTCATAGACTGTAAGCTCTTGTGTGCCCCCTCATCCTCATAGACTGTAAGCTCTTGTGTCTCCCCCTCATCCTCATAGACTGTAAGCTCTTGTGTCCCCCCTCATCCTCATAGACTGTAAGCTCTTGTGTCACCCCCTCATCCTCATAGACTGTAAGATCTTATGTCCCCCCTCATCCTCATAGACTGTAAGCTCTTGTGTCACCCCCTCATCCTCATAGACTGTAAGCTCTTGTGTCACCCCCTCATCCTCATAGACTGTAAGCTCTTGTGTCATCCCCTCATCCTCATAGACTGTAAGCTCTTGTGTCTCCCCCTCATCCTCATAGACTGTAAGCTCTTGTGTCACCCCCTCATCCTCATAGACTGTAAGCTCTTGTGTCACCCCCTCATCCTCATAGACTGTAAGGTCTTGTGATCAGGCCCCTCCCCCTATTGTCCCATATGACTGTTGTTACTCTGTAGTGTAATATTATATGTGTATCTGTCCCCTATGATGTGTACCGCTACGGTATATGGTGGCGCTATATAAATACAGATTATTATTATCTGTGATCCACGAGCCTCATTACTTCTCTAAACATGAAAGCGAAACCGTTTTTCCTGAGAATGAGCTTTAAATGGACAGAGAGAGAATCTGGGCCGTGAATTGAGGGCAGATAATAAAGCTCCTCCCGGGACGGGTTTCTCGCGGTTGCAGCTGCCTCGGATTCTTTGTCCGGTAATTGTATTAGTGTGAAGTGAATGGCTTTTTATTTAATGTGCTGTTCCCGGGCAGCATCTGCGGCTGCCACTAAGCCCTGCCAGCTGCCCGGCTGCCAGATGACGGAGAGCCGCCGCGCTCCATGGGAAGTAAGGTTACTTTATCATGTCAAATTATCCCTCCGCGCCTGATCCGGTGCCAGCTTCAAGGGCACAGTCAGTACTTTCACTTGTGGTTCTGGAGCCCGGACAAGGTTCTGGTGATTTCTCTCCACTGATATTATTCCCGAGCTCTCAGGACTCCTGCCGAGTGTTTACAAATGGATCAAACACCAGCAGCAAAACAAGCAAAGATGTCGCTGTGCAAAGGCATTAGCCGCACCCGGGCATCGCTGCGCCAACCTGCTCCTCGTACACAGACAGACGTCACGCTGCCCAAATCCTCTGCATAGGCGGCAGAAGATTTACTAGAAACACCAGAATTGTGGCTTAAAGGGACAGTTCAGAAATTCTGTGTTCGTTCAATATACAGTACGGTGCAAAAGTTTTAGGCATGGAGTGGAAATAATACTCCAGTTAGTAGTGGATGAACAAAATGAATGGTGAACGAACCAAAGAGAAACCAAAATTTAGAGAAAACCAATCTCTATAAAGTATGGGATTTTGTAGGATTATAGTCAGGTGTATGATCAATTCATAGCTCCCAACTATCCCGGATTCAGTGGGAGAGTTCCAATTTTTCACTGTTGTCCCGCTGTCCCGGATGGTTGGGAGGCTATCCAGCATGTCCAGCTTTGCCCCGCCTCCTGCTCCCAGTCCCAACATAGTAGAGCTGCAGAGCAGTCAAGGCATCGGAACTCGTAGTCGGGATCATCTTCCTGCTCCATCCACACATGTCTGCTCCATCTCTACAGCAGATTTGTGTGGAGGTAGCTCCTCCCCTAAGCTGGCCCCTGCCCCTCCTCCTAGTTAACTCAGAATCAGAAGAAGAGGATGCAGGACTGCTGTGGGGGAATGAGGGAAAGGTAAGTAATGTTTTTTAAATAAAATACTGTGAAACAGGAGACAGGCCCCAATATGAGGGGGGTAGAGGACAGGAGGCCACAATATGAGGGGGGTAGAGGACAAGAGGCCACAATATGACGGGGGCTAGAGGACAGGGGGCCACAATATGAGGGGGGTAGAGGACAGGAGGCCACAATATGAGGGGGGTAGAGGACAGGAGGCCACAATATGAGGGGGGTAGAGGACAGGAGGCCACAATATGAGGGGGGTAGAGGACAAGAGGCCACAATATGATGGGGGCTAGAGGACAGGGGGCCACAATATGAGGGGGGTAGAGGACAGGAGGCCACAATATGAGGGGGGTAGAGGACAGGAGGCCACAATATGAGGGGGATAGAGGACAGGAGGCCACAATATGAGGGGGGTAGAAACAGGAGGCCACAATATGAGGGGGGTAGAGGACAGGAGGCCACAATATGAGGGGGGTAGAGGACAGGAGGCCACAATATGAGGGGGGTAGAGGACAGGAGGCCACAATATGATGTGGGTAGAGGACAGGAGGCCACAATATGAGGGGGGTAGAGGACAGGAGGCCACAATATGAGGGGGTAGAGGACAGGGGGCCACAATATGAGGGGGGTAGAGGACAGGAGGCCACAATATGAGGGGGTAGAGGACAGGGGGCCACAATATGAGGGGGGTAGAGGACAGGAGGCCACAATACGAAAAGGAAGAGAGGGGCCACATTTTTGAAGAGATGAGCTACAATGTGATGAGGAGAGGGGGACAGGTATACACATAGTTGGGGTATTAGAAGTAAAGAACAATAAATAAAAGTGGGGGACCAAAAGTAAAGAGAGGATACAATAAAAAGGGGGCATCATATATTGCTGAGTGGCATTATAGGGTATTATATGGGACCATAGGGAGTTGGGCACAGTAAGGGAACATTAAGGTCGATATTATACTATGCTTGGAGGTGGGACAGTGGGTGTGGTTTAGAAAAGGGGAGGGACCTTTGACCCTCTTTCCATTACTGTAATCCCATCTCGGATGATATCAATGTGACTGCTGAAAAGTGATCTCTACAGTACAGGCTGCCTAGGAAAATCAGTGACAAGTGTAAATGTAGATGATACAATGGAAGATAAATTTGAAAAGTGCAACAAGAGAAAACCACATTGAATGTAATAAAATGAGATAAACTCAACAGCTTGCGTCCTGACAATTTTACGATGATGGAAAGAATTTTCTCCATGGACAGACACGAGGCTGGGAGAATCGTCAGCCCGGAGGGGCCCTGGATGTGCGGAGGGAGCGCGGGGCTGGCAGCCGCCCTGACGTGGACGCCGTGTATGCTTAGTGTCGATAATTAAATCCTGACAGATTGTGTATTTGGAGATGAGGCGCTGCGTCCCTCTACAAACTGAGGGAGGGTTTCATCACAGACCTTCGCTCTATGTCAGGTCCTGATGACGGAGCAGGTCCAGACATGGAGCAGATAGAAAGTCACGGACATGTCCACCCCAGAGCACCATATTGTAGTTACTATAGGGGACCTTTCACCTGGTCCTCCATCACTGTGCAGAAACTAATTCTGGTTACGGCCCCCACCATTCCTGATGTATATCTCAGCATTCAGTAGACTAATACACTAGTACAATACACTGGGCTCTGTACTGTCATCTGGGAGGTGGCAGAGTGACTACTACAGCACGTAGCCGCCCACCTGACACCATGGAGCCCAAGTAACCTAATAGCACTGATTGCTCAGGAATTGTGGGGGCTAAAGAGAATAAACAGGTTCGGCGCCTGCAGCCCCTACATCTTTATATACTCACAACACAACACAAAAATCTACAGTGCAGCATCAGCCCAACACCAGGAGTGGAGACGACAGACTAAGGCTGGATTCACATGGCAGCACACAGGGGAGAGGAAGCGGGGGAGAGCGCTGCTCGCCCCCGCCCCTCTCCGCAGGGATGTATGGTGCACGGCGCTGCGAAAAGATAGGACATGTCCTATCTTTTCACAGGATATGGAGCGGTACGGTGCTGCACGTGTGCGGCACAGTACCGCTCCCTAGGACACCGTGTGCCCATTGCCATCTATGGGGGACGTATATCAAGCCGTACATACGTCAGCTGTATATACGTCCCCCATGCGGCAGTGTGAATGTAGCCTAAGGAACACTAAAGGAGAATCCCCTCCAAAGGAGAGAGGTCCTCCCCGTGCCCAGCCTCTCATACTCCAGAGAGCGCACCTTCACCAGGTCACCCAGAATGTTCCTAACCACCTCATCCACCGGGAGGATTTTACGCTGCGTCGATACTAAACACCGTGCGTTCCACGTGTGGTACCTGACCACTAGACTGACTAAGAATAAAGTGCAGCGGTCCCGGCCACCCAGGCCTCTGAATGCTCCATAGGCCCACTCCGCATAGGAGAGACCGGCCAACCCGGGCCAATGGATGGAAGCGCCCACCCGGTTGTACACCTCTGTGTTAAAGGGGCACTGAAGCAGGAAGTGGTCCATGCTCTCCAGCAGACCACCGCACTCCTCCCGGGGACAACCCCTTTCCTCAGAGCTCCTACACTTCAGATTGTCCCTCACACACAGCTTTCCATGGAAGCAGCGCCAAGTCACGTCCCAAAACTTCAAGGGGATCCTGATGGAATTCAAAAGACCTAAACCCACCCCCAGATCCCGACTTGGGCAATCCCTGAGGGCCAGAGGCTTCTGGAAATGGGTCAACAGAACCCTATGGTCAAGGACTTTCCTCGACATGGTCCTGATCTCCCACATTCCCAGACCCCACCGGCGAATCACCTTCAGAACCGGGGTAGCGTAAGCCGGAAGATGCCCATGCGGTGTGCGAAGATCCTTCACTTGTCCTCCTGTCTCCCATTCCTGGAAGAAAGGCTGAAACCATCCCCTACAGGAGTATACCCACGGAGGAGCCCTCTCTTTCCAGAGGTTGGCGATATTGATCTTAAGAAAGGTATTCACTAGGAACACCACAGGGTTGAGCATACACAACCCTCCTTGTCTTTTCTTGCGGTTGATCTTGACCCAGAAGCCTTGTACACGCACAACAGTAGGCTCATAGGACAACCCTGGCGAACACCGGACCCAACCTCAAAAGGGCGGCCAATCCAACCGTTCACAAGCGGGAAACTCTCTGCCCCTGCATACAAAACTTTCAGCCAATTGACCCCCCCCCCCCTCCCCTGCCAGGCCATATCTCAGAAGGAAAGACCAGAGGTACTCGTGGTTAACCCGATCAAATGCTTTTGCCTAATCGAAGGACAGCAAGTACCCCTTCCAGTTACCAGCCCTGCCCTGCTCCACTGCCTCCCGGACACAAAGCACAGCACTAAATGTCCTTCAGATCAGTTCTGTCTCGCCCAAGAAAGACTGAAGAAGGAGTGTGGGCGACTGTGCCGCCTGAACACTTCAACTTAACCATGAAGGTCCAGGCTCCAGACCAAATATCATATTCATCACAGTTTTTCTGAGGTACCTGTACAACCTCACCATAAAGACTGAGCCAAGTCATGATGTCCATACAAGACAGTGACTCATTACGGGTCAGAACGGTCACCTTCTTGACTGCCCTTTGGGGAGACACTGCTTGCACATTGAAGTCTCGCCAGGCTGGTTTGCTCATAATTCGACCAGAAGAGCTCTAAACCCTCCGGCCAAACAAAGCTGACATCGAACTCGGGAGTACCATAAGGATGTAACAGGGCAAAGATGTCACTAGCCCTGAAGTTCATCCTCAGGAGGAGCTCCACCACCCTTGACCTGGGTGGGCATGCGTCACTGCCCCTCCAGCGAAGACGAACCACATTCCTACGGGCAGCTCTGGGCCCACTTGTGGGTAAAGACCATACAGTCTCTCCCCCCCTTTGCTCTTGGAAGGCTGCCAGGCCTTGGTTGTCTGTCTGCTATTCCCAGAGCGAGGAGACAAGGAGTTAACCCCACTTGCCCCAGCGGTGACACTCGCATAGCTCCTTATAGGAGCGGCCACCACTGGGGGTGCAGATGGTCCAGCACTCATATCAGGATCACCCCCCTCAGCACCATTCACCACCCCCACATTCACCACACTATGTACATTACTGCCTCGCTTCCTTGCATCACTCACACCAGCTGGGCCAGGAGGTCCTGGGGTTGCCTCGGCGTCACTGGACACTGGGGGTAGAGCCACCTCCATAGCTGATACAGCCTGAGAAGAGGCAGCTCCAACCCCGATCTTACTTGTGCCCTCTGCCTCATTGGCATTAACCCCTTGCTGACCATGAGTTTTTTTAATGTTTGTGCACCGCTGCTCGCAGGATGAAAGAGGCCTCTTGTCCTTATAAACTCCAGTCTGTTTGTCCCCATTCACATCTGCTGCACCAATACAAAACAAGACTTTTTCTGCAGCTTTGTCCTGCAGGCTGTTTTCCAGTTTTTTGCAGATGGAGCGCTGTTCTCATGGATGAGATGTCTCTTCTCCTCCCGAGCGGTGAATTGGCCTTCAGTCTGCTTATGGTGGTCAGAAGATCAGATCTTTTCTTCTTAGTGGCCACCCCCGCTAGGACCATGGTCTCCGTATCTCCTCCAGGAGCCTCCTCAGCGCTTTGCCAGTTTCCTCGTACTCACGGAGGAGATCAGCGATCCGAGAGCCATAGATGGAAGCAGACTCCCAGGTCTCTAGACCTCCCCATGCATTTTCCACTCCTCCGTGGGCACCCAGCTTTCCAGCTGAACCACCCAGCTTTCCAAGAGGAGCACTCAGGCAAGGATGTTACTTGCCTCTGACTGTCTGTCTATGTCTGTATGTATGTATGTTTCTGACTGTCTCTGTCACTGACTGTCTCTGACCGTTTCTGTCTCTCAGTGTTTCTACAGTCTGTGTCTGACTGTCTCTGTCTCTTTATGTCTCTGTATCCAACTGTCTGAGCTTTCATTTTCCCACAACTGTTTATAAAATGACAGCTGATCTTTGATTGGTTTCACTGGGCAACTGGAAAAGTTTTACCCCAGACATTTCTGATAATCTCCCCCTATCTCTGTATCTCTATGCATCTTACCTCATATGTGTCTTACACCTTACACATAAGCGTCTTGTACACATTGCCTATAGTAACCAGTCACAGCTCAGAGCTCATATTAATGACCTGTGGCAGAACAGCAACCAATCCCAGCTCAGAGCTCATATCAATGACCTGTGGCAAAACAGCAACCAATCACAGCTCAGTGCTCATATTAATGACCTGTGGCAGAACAGCAACCAATCACAGCTCAGTGCTCATATAATGACCTGTGGCAGAACAGCAACCAATCACAGCTCAGAGCTCATATCAATGACCTGTGGCAGAACAGCAGCCAATCACAGCTCAGCTTATAACTGCCGCAGCAGCAGCAGCAGACAAAGGCTCCTGTTTATGGTGGGCAATAAGTGTATTTTGGAAAGTGCGGGGTGAAAATTTCAGCACAAAACCGAGTCTATGACGTTCCCCGAGTCACAGGGAGCGGCTGTGCAAAATTATAAACGCGATGGTGCAGATTCCATTAGCAGACATACATATACAAACACACATACACATACATAAATACATACATATATACACACACTCAGCTTTATATATTAGATAACAATACATACAGTCCATGGTCCTGCCACCTGCTGCTGTGAACTGTTTCCAGGTTATCCATGGAGAAGCAGGTGGACGTCCACAGCACAAATCAAAGACAGGTTTTATTTTCTGGAACAATTTGATATAAAGCATGAAGAATTTCACCAAGTGCCAGGAAGGAGCGAGACAGATGGTGCACATATGTCTGCAGAGGGGATATTTTAAGAAATGCTTAAAGGTAATTGATTTAAATTTATGACTGTACATGGGTTGTGACATTAATTTGTACTAAATCTGATGGAAATTCCTCTACTACACTTTCCCAACAGACACCTCAGTGCAGAATGTAAGACCTGACCCTAGAGGAACAGAATATAACTACTATAATACTGCCCCCTATGTACAGGAATATAACTACTATAATACTGCCCCCTATGTACAGGAATATAACTACTATAATACTGCCCCCTATGTACAGGAATATAACTACTATAATACTGCCCCTATGTACAAGAATATAACTACTATAATACTGCCCCTATGTACAGGAATATAACTACTATAATACTGCCCCCTATGTACAGGAATATAACTACTATAATACTGCCCCCTATGTACAAGAATATAACTACTATAATACTGCCCCCTATGTACAAGAATATAACTACTATAATACTGCCCCCTATGTACAGGAATATAACTACTATAATACGGCCCCCTATGTACAGGAATACAACTACTATAATACTGCCCCCTATGTACAGGAATATAACTACTATAATACTGCCCCTATGTACAGGAATATAACTACTATAATACTGCCCCCTATGTACAGGAATATAACTACTATAATACTGCCCCCTATGTACAGGAATATAACTACTATAATACTGCTCCCTATGTACAGGGATATAACTACTATAATACTCCCCCCTATGTACAAGAATATAACTACTATAATACTGCCCCCTATGTACAAGAATATAACTACTATAATACTGCCCCCTATGTACAGGAATATAACTACTATAATACTGCCTCGAATGTACAGGAATATAACTACTATAATACTGCCGCCTATGTACAGGAATATAACTACTATAATACTGCCGCCTATGTACAAGAATATAACTACTATAATACTGCCCCCTGTGTACAGGAATATAACCACTATAATACTGCCCCCTATGTACAAGAATATAACTACTATAATACTGCCGCCTATGTACAAGAATATACCTACTATAATACTGTCCCCTATGTACAAGAATATAACTACTATAATACTGCCCCCTATGTACAGGAATATAACTACTATAATACTGCCCCTATGTACAGAAATATAACTACTATAATACTGCCCCCTATGTACAAGACTATAACTACTATAATACTGCCCCCTATGTACAGGAATATAACTACTATAATACTACTGCCCCCTATGTACAAGAATATAACTACTATAATACTGCCCCCTATGTACAGGAATATAATCACTATAATACTGCCCCCTATGTACAGGAATATAACTACTATAATACTGGCCCCTATGTACAGGAATATAACTACTATAATACTGCCCCCTATGTACAAGAATATAACTACTATAATACTGCCCCCTATCTACAGGAATATAACTACTATAATACTGCCCCCTATGTACAAGAATATAACTACTATAATACTTCCCCCTATGTACAAGAATATAACTACTATAATACTGCCCCCTATGTACAGGAATATAACTACTATAATACTGCCCCTATGTACAGAAATATAACTACTATAATACTGCCCCCTATGTACAAGACTATAACTACTATAATACTGCCCCCTATGTACAGGAATATAACTACTATAATACTACTGCCCCCTATTTACAAGAATATAACTACTATAATACTGCCCCCTATGTACAGGAATATAACCACTATAATACTGCCCCCTATGTACAGGAATATAACTACTATAATACTGCCCCCTATGTACAGGAATATAACTACTATAATACTGCCCCCTATGTACAAGAATATAACTACTATAATACTGCCCCCTATCTACAGGAATATAACTACTATAATACTGCCCCCTATGTACAAGAATATAACTACTATAATACTTCCCCCTATGTACAAGAATATAACTACTATAATACTGCCCCCTATGTACAGGAATATAACTACTATAATACTGCCCCTATGTACAGAAATATAACTACTATAATACTGCCCCCTATGTACAAGACTATAACTACTATAATACTGCCCCCTATGTACAGGAATATAACTACTATAATACTACTGCCCCCTATGTACAAGAATATAACTACTATAATACTGCCCCCTATGTACAGGAATATAACCACTACAATACTGCTCCCTATGTACAGGAATATAACTACTATAATACTGCCCCCTATGTACAGGAATATAACTACTATAATACTGCCCCCTATGTACAAGAATATAACTAGTATAATACTGCCCCCTATGTACAGGAATATAACTACTATAATACTGCCCCCTATGTACAGGAATATAACTACTATAATACTGCCCCCTATGTACAGGAATATAACTACTATAATACTGCCCCCTATGTACAAGAATATAACTAGTATAATACTGCCCCCTATGTACAGGAATATAACTACTATAATACTGCCCCTATGTACAGGAATATAACTACTATAATACTGCCTCCTATGTACAGGAATATAACTGCTATAATACTGCCTCCTATGTACAAGTATATAACTTCTATAATACTGCCCCTTATGTACCAGAATATAACTACTACAATACCGCCCCCTATGTACAAGAATATAACTACTATAATACCGCCCCTATGTACAAGAATATAACTACTATAATACTGCCCCTATGTACAAGAATATAACTACTATAATACTGCCCCCTATGTACAGAAATATAACTACTATAATACTGCCCCTATGTACAAGAATATAACTACTATAATACTGCCCCCTATGTACAGAAATATAACTACTATAATACTGCCCCCCTATGTACAGGAATATAACTACTATAATACTGCCCCCTATATACAGGAATATAACTACTATAATACTGCCCCCTACGTACAAGAATATAACTACTATAATACTGCCCCCTATGTACAGGAATATAACTACTATAATACTGCCCCCTATGTACAAGAATATAACTACTATAATACTGCCCCCTATGTACAAGAATATAACTACTATAATACTGCTCCCTATGTACAAGAATATAACTACTATAATACTGCCCCCTATGTACAAGAATATAACTACTATAATACTGCCCCCTATGTACAGGAATATAACTACTATAATACTGCCCCTATGTACAAGAATATAACTACTATAATACTGCCCCTATGTACAAGAATATAACTACTATAATACTGCCCCTATGTACAAGAATATAACTACTATAATACTGCTCCCTATGTACAGGAATATAACTACTATAATACTGCCCCCTATGTACAGGAATATAACTACTATAATACTGCCCCCTATGTACAGGAATATAACTACTATAATACTGCCCCCTATGTACAAGAATATAACTACTATAATACTGCCCCCTATGTACAGGAATATAACTACTATAATACTGCCCCCTATGTACAGGAATATAACTACTATAATACTGCCCCCTATGTACAGGAATATAACTACTATAATACTGCCCCCTATGTACAAGAATATAACTACTATAATACTGCCCCCTATGTACAGGAATATAACTACTATAATACTGCCCCCTATGTACAAGAATATAACTACTATAATACTGCCCCCTGTGTACAAGAATATAACTACTATAATACTGCCCCTATGTACAAGAATATAACTACTATAATACTGCCCCCTATGTACAGGAATATAACTACTATAATACTGCCCCCTATGTACAGGAATATAACTACTATAATACTGCCCCCTATGTACAAGAATATAACTACTATAATACTGCCCCCTATGTACAGGAATATAACTACTATAATACTGCCCCCTATGTACAAGAATATAACTACTATAATACTGCCCCCTGTGTACAAGAATATAACTACTATAATACTGCCCCTATGTACAAGAATATAACTACTATAATACTGCCCCTATGTACAAGAATATAACTACTATAATACTGCCCCCTATGTACAAGAATATAACTACTATAATACTGCCCCCTATGTACAGGAATATAACTATTATAATACTGCCCCCTATGTACAAGAATATAACTACTATAATACTGCCCCCTATGTACAGGAATATAACTACTATGATTATGCCCTCTTAGGGGGTTTTCCAGTTATTCGTAGGTCCAGGAAATAAAGTTCTCAGACCCTTCTTGGTTCCACATTCCAGCGTTGCTTTGCCCACTTAATTACCACTTACGGTTCGTTTGGAAGTGTCGGCAATCAATGGCTGCTGCAGGGTCGATGATGTGCAATAAACAAGAACACGTATAACAAATTTTTTCTTCCTAAATTTGCCTTGGAACCTTAAGGTTTTTCAAAAATAACTTGAAACCCCCCTATGTATTGGGCCTCTGGAAGTAAATTATCACCCCCCACACACTATTATTATCTAAGATGCCTAACAAATTTTTTTGGAGTCCAATTTGGGGCAGGATACCGGAAATTTCCATTGGCTATTACTTACATTTCAAGGAAGCTCTGACAAATTCTGGACAGTCGCCCAGTAGGCACCAGAATGCCCCCAGAAGAGGATGACTTACCTCTCTATTGTCACCAGGACGAGCCACAGCTTTTTTGACCCAAGTCCTAAAATAACCTCAAACATCTGATAAATAATAGTAGCAGAAGAATTTCCTGTAATTTTGTGCTTCTGGTAAACACAAAGCATTAAAACCAATTAAAATGTTGATCAATTGACATTTATTGAAGAAGCCAAGGAGAAGGATACCACAGAGATCAGTATATGGCGCTAAGAGCCAATCCCAGAACGTACTGGGGATGTGGCGAGGGCAAGAGGAAGAGGAGGGTGAGGGGAGAGGAGAGGAGGGCGGAAACATAACAAAAGTATGAGGAGGAGAAGAGTTGGGCCAACGTGGGGTTGTGTCTGCATGTATCTGGCAGAATGATGTCCCATAGTGATCTCCATAAGGTAGGAACCACCTGGACATCATCACCCAAGGACCTTCAGACACATGGTCAATATTTGTCCCACTAAAAACATCATTATTAAAACCTTGGATGAGTTGGATGAGCTTTGATGACCGAGGGTGGTGGCATCTTCCATGGTGATGTAGGGTCTATGGTAAAAGAAGAGCTTCAGATTGTATCCTTGAATGAGCGTCACCAGCTTCGATGGTCGAGGGTGGTGGCATCTTCCATGGTGATTTAGGGTCTATGGTAAAAGAAGAGCTTCAGATTGTATCCTTGGATGAGTGTCACCAGCTTTGATGGCCGAGGGTGGTGGCATCTTCCGTGGTGATGTAGGGTCTATGGTAAAAGAAGAGCTACAGATTGTATCCTTGGATGAGTTGGATGAGCTTTGATGGTCGAGGGTGGTGGCATCTTCCATGGTGATGTAGGGTCTATGGTAAAAGAAGAGCTTCAGATTGTATCCTTGAATGAGCGTCACCAGCTTCGATGGTCGAGGGTGGTGGCATCTTCCATGGTGATTTAGGGTCTATGGTAAAAGAAGAGCTTCAGATTGTATCCTTGGATGAGTGTCACCAGCTTTGATGGCCGAGGGTGGTGGCATCTTCCGTGGTGATGTAGGGTCTATGGTAAAAGAAGAGCTACAGATTGTATCCTTGGATGTGTGTCACCAGCTTTGATGGCCAAGGGTGGTGGCATCTTCCATGGTGATGTAGGGTCTATGGTAAAAGAAGAGCTTCAGATTGTATCCTTGGATGAGTTGGATAAGCTTTGATGGTCGAGGGTGATGGCATCTTCCATGGTGATGTAGGGTCTATGGTAAAAGAAGAGCTACAGATTGTATCCTTGGATGAGTGTTAGCAGCTTCGATTGCCGAGGGTGGTGGCATCTTCCGTGGTGATGTAGGGTCTATGGTAAAAGAAGAGCTACAGATTGTATCCTTGGATGAGTTGGATGAGCTTTGATGGTCGAGGGTGATGGCATCTTCCATGGTGATGTAGGGTCTATGGTAAAAGAAGAGCTTCAGATTGAATCCTTGGATGAGTGTCACCAGCTTTGATGGCCGAGGGTGGTGGCATCTTCCATGGTGATGTAGAGTCCATGGTAAAAGAAGAGCTTCAGATTGTATCCTTGGATGAGTGTCACCAGCTTTGATGGCTGAGGGTGGTGGCATCTTCCGTGGTGATGTAGGGTCTATGGTAAAAGAAGAGCTACAGATTGTATCCTTATATTAGTGTCACCAGCTTCCATGGCCGAGGGTGGTGGCATCTTCCATGGCGATGTAGGGTCCATGGTAAAAGAAGAGCTTCAGATTGTATCCTTGGATGAGTTGGATGAGCTTTGATGGTCGAGGGTGATGACATCTTCCATGGTGATGTAGGGTCTATGGTAAAAGAAGAGCTACAGATTGTATCCTTGGATGAGTGTCACCAGCTTTGATGGCCAAGGGTGGTGGCATTTGCCATGGTGATGTAGGGTCTATGCTAAAAGAAGAGCTTCAGATTGTATCCTTGGATGAGTGTCACCAGCTTCCATGGCCGAGGGTGGTGGCATCTTCCTTGGTGATGTAGTGTCTAAGGTAAAAGAAGAGCTTCAGATTGTATCCTTGGATGAGTTGGATGAGCTTTGAAGGCCGAGGGTGGTGGCATCTTCCGTGGTGATTTAGGGTCCATGATAAAAGAAGAGCTTCAGATTGTATCCTTGGTTGAGTGTCACCAGCTTTGATGGCCGAGGGTGGTGGCATCTTCCATGGTGATGTAGGGTCAATGGTAAAAGAAGAGCTTCAGATTGTATCCTTGGATGAGTGTCACCAGCTTTGATGGCCAAGGGTGGTGGCATCTTCCATGGTGATGTAGGGTCAATGGTAAAAGAAGAGCTTCAGATTGTATCCTTGGATGAGTTGGATGAGCTTTGATGGCCGAGGTTGGTGGCATCTTCCATGGTGATGTAGGGTCAATGGTAAAAGAAGAGCTTCAGATTGTATCCTTGGTTGAGTGTCACCAGCTTTGATGGCCGATGGTGGTGGCATCTTCAATGGTGATGTAGGGTCTATGGTAAAAGAAGAGCTACAGATTGTATCCTTGGATAACTGTCACCAGCTTTGATGGCCGAGGGTGGTGGCATCTTCCATGGTGATGTAGTGTCTATGATAAAAGAAGAGCTTCAGATTCTATCCTTGGATGAGTGTCACCAGCTTCGATGGCCAATGGTGGTGGCATCTTCAATGGTGATGTAGGTCTATGGTAAAAGAAGAGCTTCAGATTGTATCGTTTGGTGGCCTTGGGTAAAGCTAAGGGTCATTACCAGGTGGTCTAAGGTATATTAAGGAGTTAAAGTTTATTTCCTGATGACACAGTGTTAAAAATAGGGATACTAGGGGTCTGATTACATCAAACCAAACAAGATGTTAGTTCCTGGTGGTATGAAAGGTCTGTCCCCTAGTGGTGTAGTGTAAAGTTGGGGCTTTGTACCTTAGGGGAATCATGACTTACCCCCAACTGCAAGGTCCAGTGATATCTCAATGGTTATAACCACTGTATGTAGTCCTGGACTTTACTGCATGGAGACCACCGGGTCACTACCTCTTGAAGTGGTTCCATGTTAGGTAACAACTGGACTATGGTCAAGAGCTTCCAGTACAAGACCAGGACGTCAGGCTGAAGGTCCCGGAGTCAGCATAGGGTCGTAGGTCATACGCAAGCCTGGATCACCACCAATCAGCAGGACAAGGATGAGGAACAAAAATGTCATCTAGAGAACAAACCGAGGTCAGGGAACACATGACACAGTCTTAATGCAGCTACACTCTACCAGAGGATTAAGGGGACTCATTGAAGGAAATCTACCACCTGTTACCTACTTACCTTAGTAGATCCAGAGGTAAATTACCCAAGTCAGAAAATCTCTGATCGCAGTTACTGCCAGTGATTAGGTAGGTTCTTGACACACAATTATTGCTATGTAGAAGATGAAATCCCATCCTCCCTGACTGTATACTTATGTCCTCTTATACTCTCATCGGGATATAGAGAGAAGGATATTTACACTGTCCTCCCAGCAGGCTCCCTCACTCCTCAGAATATAAAGGGCCAGAGTTCTCAAAGGAAATCTACCTCAGTAAATTTTTATAGTCAGTCTTAACCCTACAGATCCTTTATTATGTCCTGGTGTACAGTCTATTCTTGTATGCAAATTAGCCTCCAAGTCTTCTCGAGGCATGGAGTGACCTTGGTGAGCTTCGGGGGCTAAAGCTACTATCTACCCCCAGTAGCCTCTGAAACGCCTCTGGTGAATGCGGCAGCAAAGCCCATGCAGGGGGAGAGGCTCCCGACTTATAAAAGTAATAGACTATACACCAGGACATAATAATATCTATGTAGTGATGAGGCCGACTTGGGAAGTAGATTCCTGATGGTAGAGCTGGTACTGACCCTTTATATACTGAGGAGAGAGGGAGCCTGCTGGGAGGACAGTGTGAATATCCTTCTCTCTACATCCCGATGAAAGTATAAGAGGAATAAGTATACAGTCAGGGAGGATGTGATTTCATCTCTTGAATAACAATAACTGTGGGACAAGCGATTGGAGATTTTCTTCCCCCATTGGAAGTTCTATGTGGTACGGTCCATGAAGGGGCCAGGTATTGGAGATGGGGACCAGTGGGACACATGAAATGGGTCACAGGGGTCAGGGGTTCTTATATTTTTAGTTTGGTTGACTCCACACAAGATGGAGGTATGGAGTAAGGTGGGGTCAGTTCTGATGTCCTCCTGGAGCGGTCTGGGTCACCAGGTGATGCCGCGCAGGACCTTCTCAGGGTTATTTCAGGCTTCATACTTGAGAGTTGATGTTTTTTGTTCATTATTGTTGTGCGTCAGGACTACATTACAGCGGATACACGAATCCCTGGCGCTGTAATAAAGCTGCATCAGGCGGTGACGGCGAGGTCTCTTATTAACCCCGCAGAGCAATCAGCCGTCATCTACCCGGACACATCAAGGCTCCGGCTCCTATCACGGCTCATACAGGTAATTTCCCTGAAAAGAGCCGCAGTCACAACATTGTGCGTGAGTCAGAGAGGAAAATGATACCGCGGGGGAGGGGGGAAGATCTGCAGATACAGAGCGACAGGACCTGCCAATATGTCATCCAATGACAAGCGACCACTTCTGTCATACATCAGAGGGGCCTGGGGACATTGTACAACTCAGTCTAGTCTCTGCTCTATATTACACTGTCTACAAATAAGACTACAAATAATCTGCTCAGCTCCTCCTGCTCTATAACATGCTGCCTGCAGATAGGACACTATGTACAGTCTGCTCAGCTCCTCCTGCTCTATTAAAACATGCTGCCTGCAGATAGGACACTATGTACAGTCTGCTCAGCTCCTCCTGCTCTATAACATGCTGCCTGCAGATAGGGCACAGTATGCAATGTGCTCAGCTCCTCCTGCTCTATAACATGCTGCCTGCAGATAGGACACTATGTACAATCTGCTCAGCTCCTCCTGCTCTGTAACATGCTGCCTGCAGATAGGACACTATGTACAATCTGCTCAACTCCTCCTGCTCTATAACATACTGGCTGCAGATAGGACACTATGTACAATCTGCTCAGCTCTTCCTGTTCTATAACATGCTGCCTGCAGATAGGACACTATGTACAATCTGCTCAGCGCCCCCTGCTATTTAACATGCTGCCTGCAGATAGGACACTATGTACAATCTGCTCAGCGCCCCCTGCTATTTAACATGCTGCCTGGACAGTGGCGCAAATCCTGAAAACAACAGAAAATCCAATGAAAGTCCAAAGGGCCCTTAGTAAATAAGCCCCAATGTGTAATATGGGACTGTAGGAGAATGTTATAGGAGACGGATGATAGATGATAAATATGGAAGATGTAGATTTATAGAGGCATAAGTAGATTATATATAGATAGCGAGATCATAGATAGAGACAGTAGAAGATAGATTAATAGGAGATAGATAGAGAAATGGTTAGATAGACCGATATAGATAAATTATAGAAGATAGATAACTATACAGATAGCTGATAGATATATAGACAGGGGGGTTGATGGAAGCATCTGCACCCGGGCATCAACCAAGGGGTAATAAAAGAGCAATACATCCTCTGCCCACAGAAGGCCACATGCAGGGGGCCCCATTAGGACAGGGGGCCCTGGGAAAATGCCCAGTTTGCCGCCCCCTAACGCCGGCCCTGGGTCTATGGTAGAAAAACATCCTCCTCCCTGAGCCGCCACATTGTCCTCCTCAGTCTCGAGGCTTCATTATTGTGGAAAATAAGACAGCTGCGGATGAGCGCGGAAACATACGAGATGTCAATCTCCGTCACGTCTATATCCCTGGGAACAAATTCCACGGATCGGCCTCATAATGAAGCAATATAATACTGTCTATATGAGCTGCACATCGGAGCCCGGGAAGATTGTGGGTCTCATGAGTGATGGCGAAGAGCTGCTGCATTTATACGATCATCTGATGTAATGGAGATGAGATGAGGCTCCATCATCCCAAATGACGCCCTGCGGAGTACAGAGGCGCGGACTGGATACGGAGGAGAGAGTCAAAGCAACGAGTTCTAGAGACTGTTTTCTGGATGAATCTAAATTTTCAAGAATGGGACAAGAGGGTTTCCACTTTCTTTGGAGTTGGGGGAGGGGTAAGAAGAAAACATTGGGGCTCATTTACTAAGGGTCCGAATCGCGCACTTTCTTCGGTTTTCACGAATATTTCCAATTTGCGCCAAATTGCCCCGGGAATTTGGCGCACGCGATCGGATTGTGGCGCATCGACGCCGGCTTTAACACGACAGTCTCTACCAGTCTCTAATTTGTTGTCTGTTGGGGGAGTGAATCCTGGGTGACCACCACTAATGGTTGCCATGACATGTCCCCTTTTGGATTGTCCTATGACTTTTAAGTTTCCTTTAGTACTGGTTCCGTTCTTTGTCTTGGCTCTGGTCTCTTGGTTTCTTTAGAATTCATGGCCTACAGCAAGTTCTGGAGTCTACTATGAGTCTACCAAAAACGTTATTGCCCCAGTTGATCGGTGGAGATGCAAGGAAATGGGTGACCACCAACGTGACCCAAGAATAAGTCATCAATAAGCAGAAAAACTACCTCCAGCCATCACTTGTGGGGGTCAGTTTCACACTTTTTTTGGCGCATCCTTCCTGTAGGCTCCTTGATCCAGAGCATCATACAGATGTAAAACATCTCTCCGGAACCCAAAGACAAGTCTAGAACCGAAAGCACGAAGCAGAACATTCTGGACATTCAGCTCTATTATAACAACTACTTTTAGGGGCCAAAAGTTCCAGCACTAAAGACTATGCTCTAGTCCAACCAGGACCAACCCTAGTAAGACAGAGAGGTCCCACGTGGAAGAATTGGGTAGGTTCCCCATGCCGGGGTCTCTTTTCTCATCACCGATAATACATTCAAACACATTGGGGCAGATTTACTTACCCGGCCCATTCGCGATCCAGCGGCACGTTCTCTGCGCTGGATTCGGGTCCGGCCGGGATTTATGAAGGTAGTTCCTCCGCCGTCCACCAGGTGGCGCTGCTTGCTGCGCTGAAAATCATCTGAACGCGCCGGAATACACCGAGCTGGACCAGGTGAAGGTAAGCGCTTCCCAAGCGACACATTTTCGGTTTTTAAATGCGCCGGTTTTTCCGAATACGTCGGGTTTTCGTTCGGCCACGGCCAGATTTCCGTCGCGTGCATGCCAGCGCCGATGCGCCACAATCCGATCGCGTGCGCCAAAAACCCGAGGCAATTCAGGTACAATCGGCGCAAATCGGAAATATTCAGGTAACACATCGGGAAAACGCGAATCGGCCCCTTAGTAAATGACCCCCACTATGTCCACAATTTTTCTGGGAAGAATATTTTACTAATTGGAGGCGTTTATCACTCCTTGTACTCAGGGTCGTGGAGGCGGAGTCAGTAACTATTTTTGGTGGAGTCGGAGAAGTGATAAAATGAATAGACCTCAACTCCTCAAATATGTCATAAATTGGAACAGTCTGTTCTATTCTGGATCTCAGGATTTAGGCCGGGGCTGAGGTCCGAGGGCTGCATTGTCATATTGCTACTACATTAAGGGGCCGCATCAGTATCCAGCACATAGGTGCACCAGCGGGAAATGCCACCCAGAAATTATAAATACTATGGTACACGAACAAATACCACCCCAGGAAACTAAATACTGTATTCAGAGCAGACAACAATAATACTGGAGACCTCAGAGCAGACAAAAATAATACTGGAGACCACAGAGCAGACAACAATAATACTGGAGACCTCAGAGCAGACAAAAATAATACTGGAGACCACAGAGCAGACAACAATAATACTGGAGACCACAGAGCAGACAACAATAATACTGGAGACCACAGAGCAGACAACAATAATACTGGAGACCTCAGAGCAGACAACAATAATACTGGAGACCACAGAGAAGACAACAATAATACTGGAGACCTCAGAGCAGACAAAAATAATACTGGAGACCACAGAGCAGACAACAATAATACTGGAGACCTCAGAGCAGACAACAATAATACTGGAGAGCACAGAGCAGACAACAATAATACTGGAGACCTAAGAGCAGACAACAATAATACTGGAGACCACAGAGCAGACAACAATAATACTGGAGAGCACAGAGCAGACAACAATAATACTGGAGAGCACAGAGCAGACAACAATAATACTGGAGAGCACAGAGCAGACAACAATAATATTGGAGACCTCAGAGCAGACAACAATAATACTGGAGAGCACAGAGCAGACAACAATAATACTGGAGACCACAGAGCAGACAACAATAATACTGAAGACCACAGAGCAGACAATAATAATACTGGAGACCTCAGAGCAGACAACAATAATACTGGAGACCACAGAGCAGACAACAATAATACTGGAGACCTCAGAGCAGACAACAATAATACTGGAGACCACAGAACAGACAACAATAATACTGGAGACCTCAGAGCAGACAACAATAATACTGGAGACCACAGAGAAGACAACAATAATACTGGAGACCTCAGGGCAGACAACAATAATACTGGAGACCACAGAGAAGACAACAATAATACTGGAGACCACAGAGCAGACAACAATAATACTGGAGACCACAGAGCAGACAGCAATAATACTGGAGACCACAGAGCAGACAATAATAATACTGGAGACCTCAGAGCAGACAGCAATAATACTGGAGACCACAGAGCAGACAGCAATAATATACTGGAGACCTCAGAGCAGACAACAATAATACTGGAGACCTCAGAGCAGACAACAATAATACTGGAGAGCACAGAGCAGACAACAATAATACTGGAGACCACAGAGCAGACAGTAATAATACTGGAGACCTCAGAGCAGACAACAATAATACTGAAGAGCACAGAGCAGACAACAATAATACTGGAGAGCACAGAGCAGACAACAATAATATTGGAGACCTCAGAGCAGACAACAATAATACTGGAGAGCACAGAGCAGACAACAATAATACTGGAGAGCACAGAGCAGACAACAATAATACTGAAGACCACAGAGCAGACAATAATAATACTGGAGACCTCAGAGCAGACAACAATAATACTGGAGAGCACAGAGCAGACAACAATAATACTGGAGACCTCAGAGCAGACAACAATAATACTGGAGACCACAGAGCAGACAGCAATAATACTGGAGACCACAGAGCAGACAGCAATAATATACTGGAGACCTCAGAGCAGAAAACAATAATACTGGAGACCACAGAGCAGACAACAATAATACTGGAGACCACAGATCAGACAACAATAATACTGGAGACCTCAGAGCAGACAACAATAATACTGGAGACCACAGAGCAGACAGCAATAATACTGGAGAACTAAGAGCAGACAGCAATAATATTGGAGACCTCAGAGCACACAACAATAATACTGGAGACCACAGAGCAGACAACAATAATACTGGAGACCACAGAGCAGACAACAATAATACTGGAGACCACAGTGCAGACAGCAATAATACTGGAGACCACAGAGCAGACAACAATAATACTGGACACCACAGAGCAGACAACAATAATACTGGAGACCACAGAGCAGACAGCAATAATACTGGAGACAACAGAGCAGACAACAATAATACTGGAGACCTCAGAGCAGACAGTAATAATACTGGAGACCACAGAGCAGACAACAATAATACTGGAGACCTCAGAGCAGACAAATAATACTGGAGACCTCAGAGCAGACAAGAATAATAGTGGAGACCACAGAACAGACAACAATAATACTGGAGACCTCAGAGCAGACAACAATAATACCGGAGACCACAGAACAGACAACAATAATACCGGAGACCTCAGAGCAGACAACAATAATACTGGAGACCACAGAGCAGACAAAAACAATACTGAAGACCCAGCAGCAGACAACAATAATACTGGAGACCACAGAGCAGACAACAATAATACTGGAGACCAGAGAGAAGACAGCAATAATACTGGAGATCTCAGAGCAGACAACAATAATACTGGAGACCATAGAGCAGACAACAATAATACTGGAGACTACAGAACAAACAACAATAATACTGGAGACCACAGAGCAGACAACAATAATACTGGAGACCACAGAGCAGACAACAATAATACTGGAGACCACAGAGCAGACAGCAATAATACTGGAGACCACAGAGCAGACAGCAATAATACTGGAGACCTCAGAGCAGAAAACAATAATACTGGAGACCTCAGAGCAGACAACAATAATACTGGAGACCACAGAGCAGACAACAATAATACTGGAGACCACAGAGCAGACAACAATAATACTGGAGACCTCAGAGCAGACAACAATAATACTGGACACCTCAGAGCAGACAACAATAATACTGGAGACCTCAGAGCAGACAACAATAATACTGGAGACCACAGAGCAGACAACAATAATACTGGAGACCACAGAGCAGACAGCAATAATACTGGAGACCACAGAGCAGACAACAATAATACTGGAGACCACAGAGCAGACAGCAATAATACTGGAGACCACAGAGCAGACAACAATAATACTGGAGACCACAGAGCAGACAACAATAATACTGGAGACCACAGAGCAGACAACAATAATACTGGAGACTACAGAGCAGACAACAATAATACTGGAGACCACAGAGCAGACAACAATAATACTGGAGACCACAGAGCAGACAGCAATAATACTGGAGAGCACAGAGCAGACAGCAATAATACTGGAGACCACAGAGCAGACAACAATAATACTGGAGACCACAGAGCAGACAACAATAATACTGGAGACTACAGAACAAACAACAATAATACTGGAGACCACAGAGCAGACAACCATAATACTGGAGACCACAGAGCAGACAACAATAATACTGGAGACCACAGAGCAGACAACAATAATACTGGAGACCAGAGAGAAGACAGCAATAATACTGGAGATCTCAGAGCAGACAACAATAATACTGGAGACCATAGAGCAGACAACAATAATACTGGAGACTACAGAACAAACAACAATAATACTGGAGACCACAGAGCAGACAACAATAATACTGGAGACCACAGAGCAGACAACAATAATACTGGAGACCACAGAGCAGACAGAAATAATACTGGAGACCACAGAGCAGACAGCAATAATACTGGAGACCTCAGAGCAGAAAACAATAATACTGGAGACCTCAGAGCAGACAACAATAATACTGGAGACCACAGAGCAGACAACAATAATACTGGAGACCACAGAGCAGACAACAATAATACTGGAGACCTCAGAGCAGATAACAATAATACTGGACACCTCAGAGCAGACAACAATAATACTGGAGACCTCAGAGCAGACAACAATAATACTGGAGACCACAGAGCAGACAACAATAATACTGGAGACCACAGAGCAGACAGCAATAATACTGGAGACCACAGAGCAGACAACAATAATACTGGAGACCACAGAGCAGACAGCAATAATACTGGAGACCACAGAGCAGACAACAATAATACTGGAGACCACAGAGCAGACAACAATAATACTGGAGACCACAGAGCAGACAACAATAATACTGGAGACTACAGAGCAGACAACAATAATACTGGAGACCACAGAGCAGACAACAATAATACTGGAGACCACAGAGCAGACAGCAATAATACTGGAGAGCACAGAGCAGACAGCAATAATACTGGAGACCACAGAGCAGACAACAATAATACTGGAGACCACAGAGCAGACAACAATAATACTGGAGACTACAGAACAAACAACAATAATACTGGAGACCACAGAGCAGACAACCATAATACTGGAGACCACAGAGCAGACAACAATAATACTGGAGACCACAGAGCAGACAGCAATAATACTTGAGACCACAGAGCAGACAGCAATAATATACTGGAGACCTCAGAGCAGAAAACAATAATACTGGAGACCTCAGAGCAGACAACAATAATACTGGAGACCACAGAGCAGAGAACAATAATACTGGAGACCACAGAACAGACAACAATAATACTGGAGATCTCAGAGCAGACAACAATAATACTGGAGACCTCAGAGCAGACAACAATAATACTGGAGACCTCAGAGCAGACAACAATAATACTGGAGACCTCAGAGCAGACAACAATAATACTGGAGACCACAGAGCAGACAACAATAATACTGGAGACCACAGAGCAGACAGAAATAATACTGGAGACCACAGAGCAGACAGCAATAATACTGGAGACCTCAGAGCAGAAAACAATAATACTGGAGACCTCAGAGCAGACAACAATAATACTGGAGACCACAGAGCAGACAACAATAATACTGGAGACCACAGAGCAGACAACAATAATACTGGAGACCTCAGAGCAGACAACAATAATACTGGACACCTCAGAGCAGACAACAATAATACTGGAGACCTCAGAGCAGACAACAATAATACTGGAGACCACAGAGCAGACAACAATAATACTGGAGACCACAGAGCAGACAGCAATAATACTGGAGACCACAGAGCAGACAACAATAATACTGGAGACCACAGAGCAGACAGCAATAATACTGGAGACCACAGAGCAGACAACAATAATACTGGAGACCACAGAGCAGACAACAATAATACTGGAGACCACAGAGCAGACAACAATAATACTGGAGACTACAGAGCAGACAACAATAATACTGGAGACCACAGAGCAGACAACAATAATACTGGAGACCACAGAGCAGACAGCAATAATACTGGAGAGCACAGAGCAGACAGCAATAATACTGGAGACCACAGAGCAGACAACAATAATACTGGAGACCACAGAGCAGACAACAATAATACTGGAGACTACAGAACAAACAACAATAATACTGGAGACCACAGAGCAGACAACCATAATACTGGAGACCACAGAGCAGACAACAATAATACTGGAGACCACAGAGCAGACAGCAATAATACTTGAGACCACAGAGCAGACAGCAATAATATACTGGAGACCTCAGAGCAGAAAACAATAATACTGGAGACCTCAGAGCAGACAACAATAATACTGGAGACCACAGAGCAGAGAACAATAATACTGGAGACCACAGAACAGACAACAATAATACTGGAGATCTCAGAGCAGACAACAATAATACTGGAGACCTCAGAGCAGACAACAATAATACTGGAGACCTCAGAGCAGACAACAATAATACTGGAGACCTCAGAGCAGACAACAATAATACTGGAGACCACAGAGCAGACAACCATAATACTGGAGACCACAGAGCAGACAACAATAATACTGGAGACCACAGAGCAGACAGCAATAATACTTGAGACCACAGAGCAGACAGCAATAATATACTGGAGACCTCAGAGCAGAAAACAATAATACTGGAGACCTCAGAGCAGACAACAATAATACTGGAGACCACAGAGCAGAGAACAATAATACTGGAGACCACAGAACAGACAACAATAATACTGGAGATCTCAGAGCAGACAACAATAATACTGGAGACCTCAGAGCAGACAACAATAATACTGGAGACCTCAGAGCAGACAACAATAATACTGGAGACCTCAGAGCAGACAACAATAATACTGGAGACCACAGAGCAGACAACAATAATACTGGAGACCACAGAACAGAGAACAATAATACTGGAGACCACAGAGCAGACAACAATAATACTGGAGACCTCAGAGCAGACAACAATAATACTGGAGACCACAGAGCAGACAACAATAATACTGGAGACCAGAGAGCAGACAACAATAATACTGGAGACCACAGAGCAGACAGCAATAATACTGGAGACCACAGAGCAGACAACAATAATACTGGAGGCCACAGAGCAGACAACAATAATACTGGAGAGCACAGAGCAGACAACAATAATACTGGAGACCTCAGAGCAGACAACAATAATACTGGAGACCTAAGAGCAGACAACAATAATACTGGAGACCACAGAGTGAATAACAATAATAGAGATACACCTAAGTAGACAATAATAATACTGGAAACCCGTAGAGGAGTCAAAACTATACATTTTCTCCTTTCCTGGCTCTTTTTGTGCAGCTTGTTCTATACTATATGTACCAGGAAATGTACCTGAACAGTACAGCTGAAAAGGATACCAGGGCTGTGGAGGGACCAGGATACCAGGGCTGTGGAGGGACCAGGATACCAGGGCTGTGGTGGGACCAGGATACCAGGGCTGTGGAGGGACCAGGATACCAGGGCAGTGGAGGGACCAGGATACCAGGGCTGTGGTGGGACCAGGATACCAGGGCTGTGGTGGGACCAGGATACTAGGGCTGTGGTGGGACCAGGATACCAGGGCTGTGGTGGGACCAGGATACCAGGGCTGTGGTGGGACCAGGATACCAGGGCTGTGGTGGGACCAGGATACCAGGGCTGTGGAGTCAGGGACCAGTTTGGTGAAGTTGGAGCCGAAGTTTGGGAAAGCGAGGAGTCGGAAGCTTGGCTTTCCAACACCACATCCCTGTTTGCACGGAGAGCCAGGAAATTATAACAATTTTCCTTTGCGCCCCTCATGCCACTATTTTTTAATAATGAGTGTGACGGAGCAGGACCCGGCACCGGTCATAGCTGAGATCTGGACCTCGTGCCGGATGTCGTGCTCCGGTGCGGGGAGTAGATTGGTGCACAATTCTTAGTCCCAATACATTCCCCTCACTTTATGTCTTCTCCCTGGACTTCATCCGACTCGCCGTTCCCCGGTATCTGCGCTCATCGTAAATCCTCAGGGAGAATGTTCTGTGTTTATAAGAAGTAAGTATTCTCCAGATTCAGCCTCGAGACCCATTAAATTGTGTTTTATGGAGCCCTCCCCTTCAGTCCAACCTAAACACACCATAAAAACCTATCAGGGGTAGATTAACGCTGCTTTAATATATGAAGGATGTATAAACTGTCCTGTGCTGGAGGACGGGCCACTACCAGCACACAGGGAGACAGCTACATGGCTAAGTATGGGAATAGGAAGGGGACCACGGAGAAGGTACAAGGACAAGAAGGCAAAGAAACATAAGGATCACTGACCCGGAGAGGAATGGTGTCACTGAATGTATAATCATGAGACTCCTCCTATGTGTAATGTAGTAAACCTATTTTAACCTGGACTTTTCTAGAGGGAGATCCCCAGGTCACTACCTCTTGAAATAGTCTCCAATGAGTAACATCAACCAGGTGTATCAAGAAAGGATGAGGAAGGGGCAGAGCTATGGGAAAAGGCTATAGAGATCTCATTAATTGGGATTTAGGAGGTTCAACTTACACCTCTAGGCCAAAGTCAAGACAGGTGCGATATATGGGGCAGTATTATAGTAGTTATATTCCTGTACATAGGGGGCAGTATTATAGTAGTTATATTCCTGTACATAGGGGGCAGTATTATAGTAGTTATATTCTTGTACATAGGGGGCAGTATTATAGTAGTTATATTCTTATACATAGGGGGCAGTATTATAGTAGTTATATTCCTGTACATAGGGGGCAGTATTATAGTAGTTATATTCCTGTACATAGGGGGCAGTATTATAGTAGTTATATTCCTGTACATAGGGGGCAGTATTATAGTAGTTATATTCCTGTACATAGGGGGCAGTATTATAGTAGTTATATTCTTGTACATAGGGGGCAGTATTATAGTAGTTATATTCTTGTACATAGGGGCAGTATTATAGTAGTTATATTCCTGTACATAGGGGGCAGTATTATAGTAGTTATATTCTTGTACATAGGGGCAGTATTATAGTAGTTATATTCTTGTACATAGGGGGCAGTATTATAGTAGTTATATTCTTGTACATAGGGGGCAGTATTATAGTAGTTATATTCTTGTACATATGGGGCAGTATTATATTAGTTATATTCCTGTACATAGGGGGGCAGTATTATAGTAGTTATATTCCTGTACATAGGGGGCAGTATTATAGTAGTTATATTCCTGTACATAGGGGACAGTATTATAGTAGTTATATTCCTGTACATAGGAGGCAGTATTATAGTAGTTATATTCCTGTACATAGGGGGCAGTATTATAGTAGTTATATTCTTGTACATAGGGGGCAGTATTATAGTAGTTATATTCTTGTACATAGGGGGCAGTATTATAGTAGTTATATTCTTGTACATAGGAGGCAGTATTATAGTAGTTATATTCCTGTACATAGGGGGCAGTATTATAGTAGTTATATTCCTCTACATAGGGGGCAGTATTATAGTAGTTATATTCTTGTACATAGGGGCAGTATTATAGTAGTTATATTCCTGAACATAGGGGGCAGTATTATAGTAGTTATATTCTTGTACATAGGGGGCAGTATTATAGTAGTTATATTCCTGTAAATAGGGGGCAGTATTATAGTAGTTATATTCGTGTACATAGGGGGCAGTATTATAGTAGTTATATTCCTGTACATAGGGGGCAGTATTATAGTAGTTATATTCCTGTACATAGGGGGCAGTATTATAGTAGTTATATTCCTATACATAGGGGGTAGTATTATAGTAGTTATATTCCTGTACATAGGGGGTAGTATTATAGTAGTTATATTCCTGTACATAGGGGGCAGTATTATAGTAGTTATATTCTTGTACATAGGGGCAGTATTATAGTAGTTATATTCTTGTACATAGGGGCAGTATTATAGTAGTTATATTCTTGTACATAGGGGGCAGTATTATAGTAGTTATATTCTTGTACATAGGGGGCAGTATTATAGTAGATATATTCTTGTACATAGGGGGCAGTATTATAGTAGTTATATTCTTGTACATAGGGGCAGTATTATAGTAGTTATATTCTTGTACATAGGGGGCAGTATTATAGTAGTTATATTCCTGTACATAGGGAGCAGTATTATAGTAGTTATATTCTTGTACATAGGAGGCAGTATTATAGTAGTTATATTCTTGTACATAGGGGGCAGTATTATAGTAGTTATATTCTTGTACATAGGGGCAGTATTATAGTAGTTATATTCCTGTACATAGGAGGCAGTATTATAGTAGTTATATTCCTGTACATAGGGGGCAGTATTATAGTAGTTATATTCCTGTACATAGGGGGCAGTATTATAGTAGTTATATTCTTGTACATAGGGGGCAGTATTATATTAGTTATATTCTTGTACATAGGGGGCAGTATTATAGTAGTTATATTCTTGTACATAGGGGGCAGTATTATAGTAGTTATATTCTTGTACATAGGGGGCAGTATTATATTAGTTATATTCTTGTACATAAGGGCAGTATTATAGTAGTTATATTCCTGTACATAGGGGGCAGTATTATAGTAGTTATATTCCTGTACATATGGGGCAGTATTATAGTAGTTATATTCCTGTACATAGGGGGCAGTATTATAGTAGATATATTCCTGTACATATGGGGCAGTATTATAGTAGTTATATTCCTGTACATAGGGGGCAGTATTATAGTAGTTATATTCCTGTACATATGGGGCAGTATTATAGTAGTTATATTCCTGTACATAGGGGGCAGTATTATAGTAGTTATATTCCTGTACATAGGGGGCAGTATTATAGTAGTTATATTCTTGTACATAAGGGGCAGTATTATAGTAGTTATATTCCTGTACATAGGGGGCAGTATTATAGTAGTTATATTCTTGTACATAGGGGGCAGTATTATAGTACTTATATTCTTGTACATAGGGGGCAGTATTATAGTAGTTATATTCCTGTACATAGGGGGCAGTATTATAGTAGTTATATTCTTGTACATAGGGGGCAGTATTATAGTAGTTATATTCCTGTACATAGGGGGCAGTATTATAGTAGTTATATTCCTGTACATATGGGGCAGTATTATAGTAGTTATATTCCTGTACATAGGGGGCAGTATTATAGTAGTTATATTCCTGTACATAGGGGGCAGTATTATAGTAGTAATATTCCTGTACATAGGAGGCAGTATTATAGTAGTTATAGTCTTGTACATAGGGGGCAGTATTATAGTAGTTATATTCCTGTACATAGGGGGCAGTATTATAGTAGTTATATTCTTGTACATAGGGGGCAGTATTATAGTAGTTATATTCTTGTACATAGGGGGCAGTATTATAGTAGTTATATTCCTGTACATAGGGGGCAGTATTATAGTAGTTATATTCTTGTACATAGGGGGCAGTATTATATTAGTTATATTCTTGTACATAGGGGCAGTATTATAGTAGTTATATTCCTGTACATAGGAGGCAGTATTATAGTAGTTATATTCTTGTATATAGGGGGCAGTGTTATAGTAGTTATATTCTTGTACATAGGGGGCAGTATTATAGTAGTTATATTCTTGTACATAGGGGGCAGTATTATAGTAGTTATATTCTTGTACATAGGGGGCAGTATTATAGTAGTTATATTCTTGTACATAGGGGGCAGTATTATAGTAGTTATATTCTTGTACATAGGGGGCAGTATTATAGTAGTTATATTCCTGTACATAGGGGGCAGTATTATAGTAGTTATATTCCTGTACATATGGGGCAGTATTATAGTAGTTATATTCCTGTACATAGGGGGCAGTATTATAGTAGTTATATTCCTGTACATAGGGGGCAGTATTAGTTATATTCCTGTACATAGGGGGCAGTATTAGTTATATTCCTGTACATAGGAGGCAGTATTATAGTAGTTATATTCCTGTACATAGGAGGCAGTATTATAGTAGTTATATTCCTGTACATAGGAGGCAGCATTATAGTAGTTATAGTCTTGTACATAGGGGGCAGTATTATAGTAGTTATATTCCTGTACATAGGGGGCAGTATTATAGTAGTTATATTCTTGTACATAGGGGGCAGTATTATAGTAGTTATATTCCTGTACATAGGGGGCAGTATTATAGTAGTTATATTCTTGTACATAGGGGGCAGTATTATAGTAGTTATATTCCTGTACATAGGGGGCAGTATTATAGTAGTTATATTCTTGTACATAGGAGGCAGTATTATAGTAGTTATATTCTTGTACATAGAGGGCAGTATTATAGTAGTTATATTCTTGTACATAGGGGGCAGTATTATAGTAGTTATATTCCTGTACATAGGGGGCAGTATTATAGTAGTTATATTCCTGTACATATGGGGCAGTATTATAGTAGTTATATTCCTGTACATAGGGGGCAGTATTATAGTAGTTATATTCCTGTACATAGGGGGCAGTATTATAGTAGTTATATTCCTGTACATAGGGGGCAGTATTAGTTATATTCCTGTACATAGGGGGCAGTATTATAGTAGTTATATTCCTGTACATAGGGGGCAGTATTATAGTAGTTATATTCTTGTACATAGGGGGCAGTATTATAGTAGTTATATTCCTGTACATAGGGGGCAGTATTATAGTAGTTATATTCTTGTACATAGGAGGCAGTATTATAGTAGTTATATTCTTGTACATAGAGGGCAGTATTATAGTAGTTATATTCTTGTACATAGGGGGCAGTATTATAGTAGTTATATTCCTGTACATAGAGGGCAGTATTATAGTAGTTGTATTCTTGTACATAGGGGGCAGTATTATAGTAGTTATATTCCTGTACATAGAGGGCAGTATTATAGTAGTTATATTCTTGTACATAGGTGGCAGTATTATAGTAGTTATATTCTTGTACATAGGGTGCAGTATTATAGTAGTTATATTCTTGTACATAGGAGGCAGTATTATAGTAGTTATATTCTTGTACATAGGGGGCAGTATTATAGTAGTTATATTCCTGTACATAGGGGGCAGTATTATAGTAGTTATATTCCTGTACATATGGGGCAGTATTATAGTAGTTATATTCCTGTACATGGGGGGCAGTATTATAGTAGTTATATTCCTGTACATAGGGGGCAGTATTATAGTAGTTATATTCCTGTACATAGGAGGCAGTATTAGTTATATTCCTGTACATAGGGGGCAGTATTATAGTAGTTATATTCCTGTACATAGGAGGCAGTATTATAGTAGTTATATTCCTGTACATAGGAGGCAGTATTATAGTAGTTATAGTCTTGTACATAGGGGGCAGTATTATAGTAGTTATATTCCTGTACATATGGGGCAGTATTATAGTAGTTATATTCTTGTACATAGGGGGCAGTATTATAGTAGTTATATTCCTGTACATAGGGGGCAGTATTATAGTAGTTATATTCTTGTACCTAGGGGGCAGTATTATAGTAGTTATATTCCTGTACATAGGGGGCAGTATTATAGTAGTTATTTTCTTGTACATAGGAGGCAGTATTATAGTAGTTATATTCTTGTACATAGGGGGCAGTATTATAGTAGTTATATTCCTGTACATAGGGGGCAGTATTATAGTAGTTATATTCCTGTACATATGGGGCAGTATTATAGTAGTTATATTCCTGTACATAGGGGGCAGTATTATAGTAGTTATATTCCTGTACATAGGGGGCAGTATTATAGTAGTTATATTCCTGTACATAGAGGGCAGTATTAGTTATATTCCTGTACATAGGGGGCAGTATTATAGTAGTTATATTCCTGTACATAGGAGGCAGTATTATAGTAGTTATATTCTTGTACATAGGGGGCAGTATTATAGTAGTTATATTCCTGTACATAGGGGGCAGTATTATAGTAGTTATATTCTTGTACATAGGGGGCAGTATTATAGTAGTTATATTCCTGTACATAGGGGGCAGTATTATAGTAGTTATATTCTTGTACATAGGAGGCAGTATTATAGTAGTTATATTCTTGTACATAGAGGGCAGTATTATAGTAGTTATATTCTTGTACATAGGGGGCAGTATTATAGTAGTTATATTCTTGTACATAGGGGGCAGTATTATAGTAGTTATATTCCTGTACATAGGGAGCAGTATTATAGTAGTTATATTCTTGTACATAGGAGGCAGTATTATAGTAGTTATATTCTTGTACATAGGGGGCAGTATTATAGTAGTTATATTCTTGTACATAGGGGCAGTATTATAGTAGTTATATTCCTGTACATAGGAGGCAGTATTATAGTAGTTATATTCCTGTACATAGGGGGCAGTATTATAGTAGTTATATTCCTGTACATAGGGGGCAGTATTATAGTAGTTATATTCTTGTACATAGGGGGCAGTATTATATTAGTTATATTCTTGTACATAGGGGGCAGTATTATAGTAGTTATATTCTTGTACATAGGGGGCAGTATTATAGTAGTTATATTCTTGTACATAGGGGGCAGTATTATATTAGTTATATTCTTGTACATAAGGGCAGTATTATAGTAGTTATATTCCTGTACATAGGGGGCAGTATTATAGTAGTTATATTCCTGTACATATGGGGCAGTATTATAGTAGTTATATTCCTGTACATAGGGGGCAGTATTATAGTAGATATATTCCTGTACATATGGGGCAGTATTATAGTAGTTATATTCCTGTACATAGGGGGCAGTATTATAGTAGTTATATTCCTGTACATATGGGGCAGTATTATAGTAGTTATATTCCTGTACATAGGGGGCAGTATTATAGTAGTTATATTCCTGTACATAGGGGGCAGTATTATAGTAGTTATATTCTTGTACATAAGGGGCAGTATTATAGTAGTTATATTCCTGTACATAGGGGGCAGTATTATAGTAGTTATATTCTTGTACATAGGGGGCAGTATTATAGTACTTATATTCTTGTACATAGGGGGCAGTATTATAGTAGTTATATTCCTGTACATAGGGGGCAGTATTATAGTAGTTATATTCTTGTACATAGGGGGCAGTATTATAGTAGTTATATTCCTGTACATAGGGGGCAGTATTATAGTAGTTATATTCCTGTACATATGGGGCAGTATTATAGTAGTTATATTCCTGTACATAGGGGGCAGTATTATAGTAGTTATATTCCTGTACATAGGGGGCAGTATTAGTTATATTCCTGTACATAGGGGGCAGTATTAGTTATATTCCTGTACATAGGAGGCAGTATTATAGTAGTTATATTCCTGTACATAGGAGGCAGTATTATAGTAGTTATATTCCTGTACATAGGAGGCAGCATTATAGTAGTTATAGTCTTGTACATAGGGGGCAGTATTATAGTAGTTATATTCCTGTACATAGGGGGCAGTATTATAGTAGTTATATTCTTGTACATAGGGGGCAGTATTATAGTAGTTATATTCCTGTACATAGGGGGCAGTATTATAGTAGTTATATTCTTGTACATAGGGGGCAGTATTATAGTAGTTATATTCCTGTACATAGGGGGCAGTATTATAGTAGTTATATTCTTGTACATAGGAGGCAGTATTATAGTAGTTATATTCTTGTACATAGAGGGCAGTATTATAGTAGTTATATTCTTGTACATAGGGGGCAGTATTATAGTAGTTATATTCCTGTACATAGGGGGCAGTATTATAGTAGTTATATTCCTGTACATATGGGGCAGTATTATAGTAGTTATATTCCTGTACATAGGGGGCAGTATTATAGTAGTTATATTCCTGTACATAGGGGGCAGTATTATAGTAGTTATATTCCTGTACATAGGGGGCAGTATTAGTTATATTCCTGTACATAGGGGGCAGTATTATAGTAGTTATATTCCTGTACATAGGGGGCAGTATTATAGTAGTTATATTCTTGTACATAGGGGGCAGTATTATAGTAGTTATATTCCTGTACATAGGGGGCAGTATTATAGTAGTTATATTCTTGTACATAGGAGGCAGTATTATAGTAGTTATATTCTTGTACATAGAGGGCAGTATTATAGTAGTTATATTCTTGTACATAGGGGGCAGTATTATAGTAGTTATATTCCTGTACATAGAGGGCAGTATTATAGTAGTTGTATTCTTGTACATAGGGGGCAGTATTATAGTAGTTATATTCCTGTACATAGAGGGCAGTATTATAGTAGTTATATTCTTGTACATAGGTGGCAGTATTATAGTAGTTATATTCTTGTACATAGGGTGCAGTATTATAGTAGTTATATTCTTGTACATAGGAGGCAGTATTATAGTAGTTATATTCTTGTACATAGGGGGCAGTATTATAGTAGTTATATTCCTGTACATAGGGGGCAGTATTATAGTAGTTATATTCCTGTACATATGGGGCAGTATTATAGTAGTTATATTCCTGTACATGGGGGGCAGTATTATAGTAGTTATATTCCTGTACATAGGGGGCAGTATTATAGTAGTTATATTCCTGTACATAGGAGGCAGTATTAGTTATATTCCTGTACATAGGGGGCAGTATTATAGTAGTTATATTCCTGTACATAGGAGGCAGTATTATAGTAGTTATATTCCTGTACATAGGAGGCAGTATTATAGTAGTTATAGTCTTGTACATAGGGGGCAGTATTATAGTAGTTATATTCCTGTACATATGGGGCAGTATTATAGTAGTTATATTCTTGTACATAGGGGGCAGTATTATAGTAGTTATATTCCTGTACATAGGGGGCAGTATTATAGTAGTTATATTCTTGTACCTAGGGGGCAGTATTATAGTAGTTATATTCCTGTACATAGGGGGCAGTATTATAGTAGTTATTTTCTTGTACATAGGAGGCAGTATTATAGTAGTTATATTCTTGTACATAGGGGGCAGTATTATAGTAGTTATATTCCTGTACATAGGGGGCAGTATTATAGTAGTTATATTCCTGTACATATGGGGCAGTATTATAGTAGTTATATTCCTGTACATAGGGGGCAGTATTATAGTAGTTATATTCCTGTACATAGGGGGCAGTATTATAGTAGTTATATTCCTGTACATAGAGGGCAGTATTAGTTATATTCCTGTACATAGGGGGCAGTATTATAGTAGTTATATTCCTGTACATAGGAGGCAGTATTATAGTAGTTATATTCTTGTACATAGGGGGCAGTATTATAGTAGTTATATTCCTGTACATAGGGGGCAGTATTATAGTAGTTATATTCTTGTACATAGGGGGCAGTATTATAGTAGTTATATTCCTGTACATAGGGGGCAGTATTATAGTAGTTATATTCTTGTACATAGGAGGCAGTATTATAGTAGTTATATTCTTGTACATAGAGGGCAGTATTATAGTAGTTATATTCTTGTACATAGGGGGCAGTATTATAGTAGTTATATTCTTGTACATAGGGGGCAGTATTATAGTAGTTATATTCCTGTACATAGGGAGCAGTATTATAGTAGTTATATTCTTGTACATAGGAGGCAGTATTATAGTAGTTATATTCTTGTACATAGGGGGCAGTATTATAGTAGTTATATTCTTGTACATAGGGGCAGTATTATAGTAGTTATATTCCTGTACATAGGAGGCAGTATTATAGTAGTTATATTCCTGTACATAGGGGGCAGTATTATAGTAGTTATATTCCTGTACATAGGGGGCAGTATTATAGTAGTTATATTCTTGTACATAGGGGGCAGTATTATATTAGTTATATTCTTGTACATAGGGGGCAGTATTATAGTAGTTATATTCTTGTACATAGGGGGCAGTATTATAGTAGTTATATTCTTGTACATAGGGGGCAGTATTATATTAGTTATATTCTTGTACATAAGGGCAGTATTATAGTAGTTATATTCCTGTACATAGGGGGCAGTATTATAGTAGTTATATTCCTGTACATATGGGGCAGTATTATAGTAGTTATATTCCTGTACATAGGGGGCAGTATTATAGTAGATATATTCCTGTACATATGGGGCAGTATTATAGTAGTTATATTCCTGTACATAGGGGGCAGTATTATAGTAGTTATATTCCTGTACATATGGGGCAGTATTATAGTAGTTATATTCCTGTACATAGGGGGCAGTATTATAGTAGTTATATTCCTGTACATAGGGGGCAGTATTATAGTAGTTATATTCTTGTACATAAGGGGCAGTATTATAGTAGTTATATTCCTGTACATAGGGGGCAGTATTATAGTAGTTATATTCTTGTACATAGGGGGCAGTATTATAGTACTTATATTCTTGTACATAGGGGGCAGTATTATAGTAGTTATATTCCTGTACATAGGGGGCAGTATTATAGTAGTTATATTCTTGTACATAGGGGGCAGTATTATAGTAGTTATATTCCTGTACATAGGGGGCAGTATTATAGTAGTTATATTCCTGTACATATGGGGCAGTATTATAGTAGTTATATTCCTGTACATAGGGGGCAGTATTATAGTAGTTATATTCCTGTACATAGGGGGCAGTATTATAGTAGTAATATTCCTGTACATAGGAGGCAGTATTATAGTAGTTATAGTCTTGTACATAGGGGGCAGTATTATAGTAGTTATATTCCTGTACATAGGGGGCAGTATTATAGTAGTTATATTCTTGTACATAGGGGGCAGTATTATAGTAGTTATATTCTTGTACATAGGGGGCAGTATTATAGTAGTTATATTCCTGTACATAGGGGGCAGTATTATAGTAGTTATATTCTTGTACATAGGGGGCAGTATTATATTAGTTATATTCTTGTACATAGGGGCAGTATTATAGTAGTTATATTCCTGTACATAGGAGGCAGTATTATAGTAGTTATATTCTTGTATATAGGGGGCAGTGTTATAGTAGTTATATTCTTGTACATAGGGGGCAGTATTATAGTAGTTATATTCTTGTACATAGGGGGCAGTATTATAGTAGTTATATTCTTGTACATAGGGGGCAGTATTATAGTAGTTATATTCTTGTACATAGGGGGCAGTATTATAGTAGTTATATTCTTGTACATAGGGGGCAGTATTATAGTAGTTATATTCCTGTACATAGGGGGCAGTATTATAGTAGTTATATTCCTGTACATATGGGGCAGTATTATAGTAGTTATATTCCTGTACATAGGGGGCAGTATTATAGTAGTTATATTCCTGTACATAGGGGGCAGTATTAGTTATATTCCTGTACATAGGGGGCAGTATTAGTTATATTCCTGTACATAGGAGGCAGTATTATAGTAGTTATATTCCTGTACATAGGAGGCAGTATTATAGTAGTTATATTCCTGTACATAGGAGGCAGCATTATAGTAGTTATAGTCTTGTACATAGGGGGCAGTATTATAGTAGTTATATTCCTGTACATAGGGGGCAGTATTATAGTAGTTATATTCTTGTACATAGGGGGCAGTATTATAGTAGTTATATTCCTGTACATAGGGGGCAGTATTATAGTAGTTATATTCTTGTACATAGGGGGCAGTATTATAGTAGTTATATTCCTGTACATAGGGGGCAGTATTATAGTAGTTATATTCTTGTACATAGGAGGCAGTATTATAGTAGTTATATTCTTGTACATAGAGGGCAGTATTATAGTAGTTATATTCTTGTACATAGGGGGCAGTATTATAGTAGTTATATTCCTGTACATAGGGGGCAGTATTATAGTAGTTATATTCCTGTACATATGGGGCAGTATTATAGTAGTTATATTCCTGTACATAGGGGGCAGTATTATAGTAGTTATATTCCTGTACATAGGGGGCAGTATTATAGTAGTTATATTCCTGTACATAGGGGGCAGTATTAGTTATATTCCTGTACATAGGGGGCAGTATTATAGTAGTTATATTCCTGTACATAGGGGGCAGTATTATAGTAGTTATATTCTTGTACATAGGGGGCAGTATTATAGTAGTTATATTCCTGTACATAGGGGGCAGTATTATAGTAGTTATATTCTTGTACATAGGAGGCAGTATTATAGTAGTTATATTCTTGTACATAGAGGGCAGTATTATAGTAGTTATATTCTTGTACATAGGGGGCAGTATTATAGTAGTTATATTCCTGTACATAGAGGGCAGTATTATAGTAGTTGTATTCTTGTACATAGGGGGCAGTATTATAGTAGTTATATTCCTGTACATAGAGGGCAGTATTATAGTAGTTATATTCTTGTACATAGGTGGCAGTATTATAGTAGTTATATTCTTGTACATAGGGTGCAGTATTATAGTAGTTATATTCTTGTACATAGGAGGCAGTATTATAGTAGTTATATTCTTGTACATAGGGGGCAGTATTATAGTAGTTATATTCCTGTACATAGGGGGCAGTATTATAGTAGTTATATTCCTGTACATATGGGGCAGTATTATAGTAGTTATATTCCTGTACATGGGGGGCAGTATTATAGTAGTTATATTCCTGTACATAGGGGGCAGTATTATAGTAGTTATATTCCTGTACATAGGAGGCAGTATTAGTTATATTCCTGTACATAGGGGGCAGTATTATAGTAGTTATATTCCTGTACATAGGAGGCAGTATTATAGTAGTTATATTCCTGTACATAGGAGGCAGTATTATAGTAGTTATAGTCTTGTACATAGGGGGCAGTATTATAGTAGTTATATTCCTGTACATATGGGGCAGTATTATAGTAGTTATATTCTTGTACATAGGGGGCAGTATTATAGTAGTTATATTCCTGTACATAGGGGGCAGTATTATAGTAGTTATATTCTTGTACCTAGGGGGCAGTATTATAGTAGTTATATTCCTGTACATAGGGGGCAGTATTATAGTAGTTATTTTCTTGTACATAGGAGGCAGTATTATAGTAGTTATATTCTTGTACATAGGGGGCAGTATTATAGTAGTTATATTCCTGTACATAGGGGGCAGTATTATAGTAGTTATATTCCTGTACATATGGGGCAGTATTATAGTAGTTATATTCCTGTACATAGGGGGCAGTATTATAGTAGTTATATTCCTGTACATAGGGGGCAGTATTATAGTAGTTATATTCCTGTACATAGAGGGCAGTATTAGTTATATTCCTGTACATAGGGGGCAGTATTATAGTAGTTATATTCCTGTACATAGGAGGCAGTATTATAGTAGTTATATTCTTGTACATAGGGGGCAGTATTATAGTAGTTATATTCCTGTACATAGGGGGCAGTATTATAGTAGTTATATTCTTGTACATAGGGGGCAGTATTATAGTAGTTATATTCCTGTACATAGGGGGCAGTATTATAGTAGTTATATTCTTGTACATAGGAGGCAGTATTATAGTAGTTATATTCTTGTACATAGAGGGCAGTATTATAGTAGTTATATTCTTGTACATAGGGGGCAGTATTATAGTAGTTATATTCCTGTACATAGGGGGCAGTATTATAGTAGTTATATTCTTGTACATAGGGGTCAGTATTATAGTAGTTATATTCTTGTACATAGGGGGCAGTATTATAGTAGTTATATTCTTGTACATAGGGGGCAGTATTATAGTAGTTATATTCCTGTACATAGGGGGCAGTATTATAGTAGTTATATTCTTGTACATAGGGGGCAGTATTATAGTAGTTATATTCCTGTACATAGGGGGCAGTATTATAATAGTTATATTCCTGTACATAGGGGGCAGTATTATAGTAGTTATATTCCTGTACATAGGGGGCAGTATTATAGTAGTTATATTCCTGTACATAGGAGGCAGTATTATAGTAGTTATATCCCTGTACATAGGGGGCAGTATTATAGTAGTTATATTCCTGTACATAGAGGGCAGTATTATAGTAGTTATATTCTTGTACATAGGTGGCAGTATTATAGTAGTTATATTCTTGTACATAGGTGGCAGTATTATAGTAGTTATATTCTTGTACATAGAGGGCAGTATTATAGTAGTTGTATTCTTTTACATAGGATGCAGCATTATAATACTGCATGGTGGCTGTTTCTATTGGTTAGGGTAATTATTATTGTTACTTTGTGTCTGTGCTCCCTCAGTTTGGACTGCTCTCGTGCAGTATATAATGGCGCGTTCCTCCCTGTGATGTCAGTATTACATTATTTAGAGGACACACAGTAAGTGAACAATGAATTATTTTCTGCGATGATAAACATCATTACATTTCATGATAATCTGAAGACTGCGATGACCTTTTCCTCATCCAGTGTTCATGATGTGACTCAGCCGCAGTCACGGAAACCCTGGAGCCTGCAGGATGTGTATTATATGACGGGTGATTACAGTACGGGGCGCGCGTCCTCATGTGCTGTGTAATAATCATTCAGTATGTCCTCACCCCCTCAGGTCAGTGTGGGGTGTAGCCTCTTCTGTTACCCGCCAGTCACTTGCCTGATGTATAGGGACCCCACTCATTGTACATGACACTTGGGGGGGGAGGGGTAATTTTGGCAGAGCCGCCCCGGAGCTGGAAGCCTCTGATAACTTTCCAATGCTGGGAAGTCAAATATTGACTGAAAGTTTCTGCCAAATCTTATAAGAAGCCAGTGAGGAGAAGGCCAGGAATATCCGCGCTGCTCACGAGGTCTCCTGATCTGGGGGATTAGCGCTGGTTTCTAAGAAAAGTTTCTGGAATTCAGTAAATTTCATGTATATTGATCTGCGGGGCAGCGGTAATGTCATATTTGGGCACAGCGATAGCGATACGTACACGCTTATTATGATTTTTTTCTGTAGGTTTTTTCTTTGGGTCCTCCTATCATCCGGACCCTCATAATGTACAGAAGGAGACAGGGGGGGCTAATATCTAGAGCTACCTCATTTACATGGAGAGACTAGCAAGAAGGACTATCTGGTTATACTCTTTCTACAGGGAAAGAAAGGGAGGCAGTACTATCTGTATCTACATCATCTACAGGGAAAGACATGGAGGCAGTACTATCTGTATCTATATAATCTACAGGGAAAGACAGGGAGGCAGTACTATCTGAATCTACATCATCTACAGGGAAAGACAGGGAGGCAGTACTATCTGAATCTACATCATCTACAGGGAAAGACAGGGAGGCAGTACTATCTGTATCTCCATCATCTATAGGGAAAGACAGGGAGGCAGCACTATCTGTACCTACATCATCTACAGGGAAAGACAGGGAGGCAGAACTATCTGTATCTCCATCATCTATAGGGAAAGACAGGGAGGCAGCACTATATGTATCTACATCATCTACAGGGAAAGACAGGGAGGCAGTACTATCTGTATCTCCATCATCTATAGGGAAAGACAGGGAGGCAGTACTATCTGAATCTACATCATCTACAGGGAAAGACAGGGAGGCAGTACTATCTGTAACTACATCATCTACAGGGAAAGACAGGGAGGCAGTTCTATCTCTACCTACATCATCTACAGGGAAAGACAGGGAGGCAGTACTATCTGTACCTACATCATCTACAGGGAAAGACAGGGAGGCAGCACTATCTGTATTTACATCATCTACAGGGAAAGACAGGGAGGCAGTACTATCTGTACCTACATCATCTACAGGGAAAGACAGGGAGGCAGTACTATCTGTACCTACATCATCTACAGGGAAAGACAGGGAGGCAGCACTATCTGTATATACATCATCTACAGGGAAAGACAGGGAGGCAGTACTATCTGTACCTACATCATCTACAGGGAAAGACAGGGAGGCAGCAGTATCTGTATCTACATCATCTACAGGGAAAGACAGGGAGGCAGTACTATCTGTATCTACATCATCTACAGGGAAAGACAGGGAGGCAGTACTATCTGTATCTATATCATCTACAGGGAAAGACAGGGAGGCAGTACTATCTGAATCTACATCATCTACAGGGAAAGACAGGGAGGCAGTACTATCTGAATCTACATCGTCTACAGGGAAAGACAGGGAGGCAGTACTATCTGTATCTCCATCATCTACAGGGAAAGACAGGGAGGCAGAACTATCTGTATCTCCATCATCTATAGGGAAAGACAGGGAGGCAGCACTATATGTATCTACATCTTCTACAGGGAAAGACAGGGAGGCAGTACTATCTGTATCTCCATCATCTATAGGGAAAGACAGGGAGGCAGTACTATCTGAATCTACATCATCTACAGGGAAAGACATGGAGGCAGCACTATATGTATCTACATCATCTACAGGGAAAGACAGGGAGGCAGCACTATCTGTATCTCCATCATCTATAGGGAAAGACAGGGAGGCAGTACTATCTGTATCTCCATCATCAATAGGGAAAGACAGGGAGGCAGTACTATCTGAATCTACATCATCTACAGGGAAAGACAGGGAGGAAGTACTATCTGTAACTACATCATCTACAGGGAAAGACAGGGAGGCAGTACTATCTGAATCTACATCATCTACAGGGAAAGACAGGGAGGAAGTACTATCTGTAACTACATCATCTACAGGGAAAGACAGGGAGGCAGTTCTATCTCTACCTACATCATCTACAGGGAAAGACAGGGAGGCAGTACTATCTGTACCTACATCATCTACAGGGAAAGACAGGGAGGCAGCACTATCTGTATATACATCATCTACAGGGAAAGACAGGGAGGCAGTACTATCTGTACCTACATCATCTACAGGGAAAGACAGGGAGGCAGCACTATCTGTATCTACATCATCTACAGGGAAAGACAGGGAGGCAGTACTATCTGAATCTACATCATCTACGGGGAAAGACAGGGAGGCAGTACTATCTGTATCTACATCATCTACAGGGAAAGACAGGGAGGCAGTACTATCTGTACCTACATCATCTACAGGGAAATACAGGGAGGCAGTTCTATCTCTACCTACATCATCTACAGGGAAAGACAGGGAGGCAGCACTATATGTATCTACATCATCTACAGGGAAAGACAGGGAGGCAGTACTATCTGTATCTACATCATCTACAGGGAAAGACAGGGAGGCAGCACTATCTGTATCTATATCATCTACAGGGAAAGACAGGGATGCAGCACTATCTGTACCTACATCATCTACAGGGAAAGACAGGGAGGCAGCACTATCTGTATTTACATCATCTACAGGGAAAGACAGGGAGGCAGCACTATCTGTATCTACATCATCTACAGGGAAAGACAGGGAGGCAGTAGTATCTGTATCTATATCATCTACAGGGAAAGACAGGGAGGCAGCACTATATGTATCTACATCATCTACAGGGAAAGACAGGGAGGCAGTACTATCTGTATCTACATCATCTACAGGGAAAGACAGGGAGGCAGTAGTATCTGTACCTACATCATCTACAGGGAAAGACAGGGAGGCAGTAGTATCTGTATCTATATTATCTACAGGGAAAGACAGGGAGGCAGTACTATCTGAATCTACATCATCTACGGGGAAAGACAGGGAGGCAGTACTATCTGTATCTATATCATCTACAGGGAAAGAAAGGGAGGCAGTACTATCTGTACCTACATCATCTACAGGGAAAGACAGGGAGGCAGTACTATCTGTACCTACATCATCTACAGGGAAAGACAGGGAGGCAGTACTATATGTATCTACATCATCTACAGGGAAAGACAGGGAGGCAGTACTATCTGTATCTACATCATCTACAGGGAAAGACAGGGATGCAGTACTATCTGTATCTACATCATCTACAAGAAAAGATGGGGAGGCAGAACTATATGTATCTACATCATCTACAGGGAAAGACAGGGAGGCAGTACTATCTGTATCTACATCATCTACAGGGAAAGACAGGGAGGCAGCACTATCTGTATCTACATCATCTACAAGAAGAGACAGGTAGGCAGTACTATCTGTACCTACATCATCTACAAGAAGAGACAGGGAGGCAGTACTATCTGTACCTACATCACACTAATATGTAAGCTGTTGCTACACAACTTTTCCTAGTAAATGTGTATGTATGATATTTAGGAGACATGGCGGCACATGCGGGTCCTGTACTGGGGAGACCGGTGGGTTAGAACATAGAAAAACTTTCTTGAGAGTTTTCCATTGAATTGTGTTTCTGGGATTTGGGCTTTGCCGTCACTCGCTGGGTCACCTCGCCCCTCGCCCAGGAGCTGAGTTTTGTGTTCCTGACGTCTCTCTGTCAGCGATGAGGAGATTGTCCTTGTGGGAGAAGAAGAATGAAGCCTCATTTTCCCGCTGTCATGTTCATTTTTTTCTCTTCTGGAAGCCTCATTCCCACTGGAAATCTCCGGCAGCCGGAGCAGAATTTCAAGCATGTCAACATCCCAGATTATCAAGAGCAGCGCTCCCTAACATCTCCGGCGTGATGAAGACGTAACGCGGGGCGCAGCGCTGGACCACGTCATGCAGGAAGCACTGGACCTTCCCAGCAGATCCGTCCAGACAAGAATCAAAGGCGCCTGAATAAATCTCCATCCGTGTGAGCCGCAGCATCGGGGGCAGGGATGAGCCCCGGGCGATGGATTCTCATTCTTACTTATTCTGAGATTCTCTAAACGCAGAAAAGGATTTTTAAAGGGAAACGTAACCATTTGTATCCAATCAGAATATTACTAACGTCTAAGAGAGACCTGAGGGTTGTGCCTCCAATTTCCGACGTATCAAGTCTAGTATTAGTATAGATGCTTGGTGCCGCGCCATCTACTAGTAGCCCCCCCCCCCCATTCTCCGAGATTTATGGGGCTGTTAGTTAGTCGGGGTCTAAGTAGGTCAAGTTACATCCTTGAATTGTCTTCACCGTTCGGGAGTAGAGATGAACGGACCCGATGGTCGGGTTGGGTGGCTTGACCCAGACTTATTGCCTGTCAGACTGGCTGTTCCCTGATAATCCGGTTCTTGGGTCCGTTCATTTCTAATCAGGAGTATCCACCAACTGGGTCATGCTCCCCAAAACAATGGAGCGGCAGACCCAGCATGATCCTTGCTACTCCATTCATTCTTTACGACATTGGACAAGCCACCATTCCCAAATACCGACAGCAGAGCGGAAGCTTGACCTGTCCATTCATTGAACCCGGTTTCTGCAATCCCAGCAGCCATATTCCCAGGAATAAGCAGCTTATCACCTACAACTCTTCATGTCTGGAGATATGTTGGGACATCGGAACCTGGAGGGACCTCCATAGCGTGCACTATGTGCAGGTGTACCCCCATAGGACATACAGTAGGGGTATGAGGTAGAATTGAGTATGGGTCTCCCATAGAAGTGATGTAACTCCAGGATGTGGATAAATGGGATCGGTCTGGTCTTGTATGGATTCATTACTGATGGAGCGAGTCTGGATATGGATGTAAGAACCCTCATAGGATGCATTATACATTCTGTAAATGTGATTAGTCTTTCATTCCTTTAGGTTAGATTTCTGAATCGAGAGCGGTGTTCCCATGAGATGCATTAAGTTTCCAGATTAACTAGATGTTTCCAGGCTTCCTATGGGACATCTTACTCATCAGCTGGGATGGGGCGCACGCTCCTATGTGTAACATGCGCAATCCATGTGCACTTTTAGGTTTCCTCTCATGCTGCATTCAGCTGCTGAAACTTCTCTTCCTCTCCACTTTCATTGTGCTCAATCCCTCTAATCTGTGTCTCTCCTCCTCTTGTTTTGACCCCAGCTGACCACCCAACCTATAACCTGTTATCAACTCTGCAAGTACTCCATGCTCTGACCTCTGCTGAGCTCTGACTACTCTTTCCCCTAACACCTGGTTCTCAGCACATGTGTCTCTAGACCCTAGGCTAGAGGTCACTAACACTGGGACCTCTTCAAGCCGAGACCTGGTGGTCTCCCTGCAAATAAGTGCATATACTTGTTTATGGGTTAAATGGTGAAAACCAGGGAAGTCACTTAGAAGACCTATAACCTGATTATCAACTCTGGTAAGCTCTGATCTCTGCTGGACACCTACTACTCTGTCGTCTGACCTCTGGTTAGGGCCACTTTGAATTAGACCTATTGACCCCCCTGCACCAAAGTCCATATCTTGGTTTATGGGTTAAAGGGTGAAATCCAAGAATGGATGACTTCTTGCGAGATATATATTCCTAGGAGAGATAGAAATCTTCTTGGTTGCCTTTTCTTTTATGAGATTTTGATGACATCTCGACAAGAGCAATGACAGAAGTGTGTGAGACTGTCAGGCGGCCACATTCATCTTCCATCTCAGTTTGATTTATGATTATTGCTTGAAAACTTTCTTGTGTAAATTACAACTTTTTATCACTTGGCCTCAAATAATTTGTGATTCAAAAAGTGGAAGATGCTTCATGCCGTAATATGTTACTGTGTCCTACAAGAAAATAATAAAACCATAGGGAGCGAGAGGCCACCAGGGTCCTACGTGACAACATGGCCCCGTGCCCACTAGGATTTGGCGCCAATCTGATCTCCTGCCGCGTAACAGCTGTTCCGAGCGTAAAATTCACAAGACGTAGACGAAGGCTTCTTATCATCTCCTCTGGGATCCGTACGGTTCACTGTAGGATAGTCATCATAGCAAATCAGAAATTTCGGCTCGATTTAGCAGGGACTAGGTCATTGCTGTATCTCCCACGCTACGCTGGAATGCTCAGAATGTAGAAGCTCACCAGAGTCATAGACGAGAGGACCGGTGGATGGTTCCCCATGAGAATGCCAACTGGATTATTATGGGAAAACCAATGGGAATTAGTGAGTAATCATAATACACAAATGCGACCCTCACCCCTTACACCTTTTGGGCGTCGATCCCGTAACGTCAAATAATTTTATTGGAAGATTTGGCTCGGAAACGTCTCTTAGGGACAAGCTGGAGAACATGTTCCAAGCCCCGATGACGACACCTAACGACCCCAGAGGATTTCACAGGGCAGTGGGACGAAATGGAAAAAAAAAATCAGTGAGGAAAATCCATAAAAATGTCAACGCGGCGTAATCATAATAATGCGAGGACTGTTTGCTTTATGATAACTACCAGAGTTGAACACCTCTTAGGTCAAAGAGACAAGTCATAGGGGTTTATGGTCTGGATATCGCAGAGGAATTAGGATTTAGATTTCTGGAGCCGGGAGCTTCGTAAAAAAATGGAGAAAATCTGCACAACTGGGAATTGTCATCCAATGTCATGTCATGTGGTGAAGCCAATCATGGGCCAGAAATCTATTGCCCTCTTACCATCACTGCTCTAATAGTTACTGTATGATGCTTCCATATTCTTGCATTTCTTCATAGCATTCGCCAAAGGCTCTTTCCAGGTCACCGATATTAAAGACCTATCAACAGCCATTTCCAGAAATAAAGAAACCGCACTTAACATTTCCTCCCCACCACACAAACACCCACACATTTCTAATTCCCCTGCTGGGGGCAGTTCTGAGCGATGACATCATCACATTGTGCAACGTGGTCTCAAGGTGGCATAGAGCATAGACCTGATGGCAGACTCCTCCTGCTGCCTCTGCCCTAATCTGCAATCTAATAATCCTGGAACCGAACTTGTTTAAAACATTATTTTAGTAATATGTAAATTACCTGCAGAGGCTCCGGGGGCGTGTCCTAGCCTGGCCGGGCACCTGGAGCTAAGGCTAATCCACACTCCAGGAGCCTCTGCAGCTAATTTACATATTACTAAAAGAAAGTTTTTAACAAGTTAGATTCCAGGATTATTACATTATAGATCAGGGCAGAGGCAGCAGGAGGAATCTACCATCACATCTACTTCTCATAGTAGATTCCCCATGGTAGGTTTCCTGTAATGTTGGAGCGGGGAGTCGATGGGCACTGAAAGAGGTGATTCTGGGACAAACCTCTCACCGTCCAGGAGTGTGGGATAGACCCTGAAACTTGGGACTTCCACCACTAAATACAGGATGGGTCTCTGGATACATACAGACTGTAGGGGTACACATGGGGTTTAGCCGGGTTCCTGTTACATGGACACGCTTTTTCGACACATTTGGACTATAGGTCAGGCTTTTGGTAAAAGATACAGTCACATCTTTGCTTTGGATCATATTGTATTTTGAGAAGGGATGAGTGGACCCTTGAATTTGGATGAGTTTTAACCGGAATACTCGCCCCCCCACTGGTAACAACAGTAATTGTTACCGGCACCGATCAAGGTTGTTACCCTTAAAAATCCCCCTGCGGCAGCTAAATCCTAGTGGTGCATGCTCGCCGCCATTTTCCTGAGGATCATCGGTCGCTAGTGTTAATGGCGCGAGTCAAAGCCAAACACCAAACCTGAACCTCTTGGTGAAGTTCGGGTGAACCCAAACATTGCGGGTCACGGTCGGCTCATCACTAAATTTTAGCATCTTTAAGTAACCAGAAAATGTTTTCGATTGCTCACTTGCTTTTATCCGGCTTTGTGCTCACGTTGTCAGGGGGATTGAAGTTCCAAGTTCTTGACTTCATAGTTTTTCATCACCTTCTTCGGGAGTATTTTGTATTGGATATTGAGCTGTGATTGCTGTAATATAAAGCATATGGTACTGTATTCCATATAGAACTTTCCGGAAGTGCTCTCATTGGGGCTCATTTACTAAGGATCCGTCGGACTCATTTTAGTAGCGTTCCCCGTCGATTTCCATTTTGCACCGAATTGCCCCGTGATTTTGGCGCACGCGATCGGATTTTGGCACATCGGTGGCGGCTTGCATGCAACAGATATCGGGCGGAGGGCCGCCGGACAACCCGACGGATTTGGACAACGTACAGGATTTAACAATTAGAAATGTGTCGCAAGACAAGCTCTTACAAGCACCAGGAAGAAGCAGGTGAACTCTGGCGGACCTCAACGTGACGGATGCAGGAACTCAGGCGCACAAGCTTAGTGAATCACGCCGGACCCGAATCCTCATGGGACAACGCACCGGGGGATCGCGACAGGACCGGGTAAGTAAATCTGCCCCATTATCTTGCTGTGTCTTCACGCTCATGTTTATTGCTGGACAATGGTCCGGCCATTCTAGGAATGAAATACATCTATAAATATTATAATCGCGCTGATCACTGGTGACAAATGGCTATTGGGTCCGTTGGGTGGTCGTTCCACCCCTACACACAAGCCCAGGTCCGGTACAGTCTGATAATCACATTCTACCCCACTTTATCAATCTGGTATTCTCTCTTTGCCCCGTTCCCCTCCCCAGTGTTCTCCCCTCACACGTACACAGGGCAGGGGAGCTGCGGCCCCTTTTACTACCTTCTTACATTGTAGGATGTGACACATTTATGGTCCTGAGATTCTCCATGTGCCCTGATTGTGCCTGAACAATACGAGAGGTGAAACTGTGCAGGATCCCATTTATGGGAACAACACAAACTTTTATGACCGGGTCGTAATGGAGGTAAACAGAACACGGCGTACGACGTAAATTCCCATCTGCCCCTGGGACACAGCGATTTATATTGTGCCCCTCGCTATTTACGAGACCCTCGTGCTGCTGCCTACGACCACAATGATTACTTTTATGGCTAAACCTCCTGCATCTAATCTCGAGTGGAAACTCATTTAATAACATTGTATTCCTGCCATATATTTAATCACAATGTGATATGTAATCCCATAATCCCTTCTATTCTAGCGGGAGGCCGGGGAGCTACAGAGTGGATGTTGTGGCTATCTAGTCACATGTGGGGTAATACTTCTAATGGATAAAAAAAAATTCAATTTGTAGAGTTGGGAGTATTTATCTCGAGCACACATAATTTAATAACCCTTTCATTGCCAAGGATGTGTATGTAACTATAAGCAGTTCCTGTAGCTGGAATACAAGGTTTTGGGCTTAGATGATCGAGTTCTATGGAAAATGTTACAAAAGTAAGAGGAGTCAGGCAGAGAACAGTCAGAGACAGCCCAGGGTCAGGGCAGAAAGCAATCAGACAAAATTCAAGGTACAAGCCAAGGTCAGCACCACAAACTGAATTAGTCTATATGTGATTTCTCCGTACAGATTTTCTGTGACTCCATGGGCCAGGACCTCCATTATGACCAGGTCATACAGAGTTGTGTCACCCCCCATTAATGGAATATTCATTTTTTACCAGTTCTTGTTTTGTGGACCCTTGACGCCTTATCCTGAGCAGGACCAGTAATCTTGAGCACAGCATCATAGGCTGTTATAGACGAGACACCTGACACCTGCTTCTGGCAGCCCATCTACCTCTTAAATTTGCTTCTGGCAGCTTCTAATGGATGAGGATAGCACAGTCCCATCCTCAATCTTTTCTTCCATCCAAGTCCCGCTTGAGATTTAAGTAAATACATTGATTATTTCCTTGATTAGTCTTTATTAGCTCAAATTCTCCAAGTTCCATTTTACATGAAGCTTCCTGATTGGTGCAGATGCTGCAGATCTCTTCATCAACTGTTCGTCTACGTTGGTCAAAAACAAAGATTTTGTCCCCTGTGTAACTTTTGTAATCTGACCTCATCCACTCTCAGTAATATCCAGTATATAGCAAGAAGACTTCTTAAAATGTGTGTCCTACATAGTAGTGTCCATCATAGTAGTTCCAAAAGTTGTGTTTTCTAAAATAAACCAATATTTGTTTACTCCATGCAAGATAACCTGCCCCCAAACTAGAGTAAGTGAGGTCTTATTGCTATGTGATGTGCAGAGCCAAATCAATGGCTTTAATGGTGACCTCTGCAGACATGATACATCTCCGATTGACTTCAGATAGTGACAGGACCTTGTGCGGAGGTGACCTCGGAGACCAGTGATTGGCATTAGTCAGAGGAGATATGAAAGAGTGGGTCCTGGTGACATGAGCAGTGTTGGGGTTAGAGGGAGCTAGTAGGACCTGTACTCTGGTGCTCGGAGGCTTCAGCAAGTCACCAAGTCAATTTATTTTATACATGACAATGGTGGGACCCTCTTTGCATAGGATGAAGGATCTGAGATCTTCTTCTCGTCCAGGTGATGCCAAGATCCTTCTTATCTCAAACACTTTATGGAGTCGAGTGGTTTCTATTGCTTTATTCATCAAGGCTGTAGCAGTCACGGAGAACCGTCGATGCTGGAGTTTTCAGAAGGAAACTTTCCATTGTGTTTCCTCTCCGTCTCGGGATGAAGATGTTTTGCCTCTCACTCGGTTATAAACAGATCCTTCTAAGAGCGGCTCGTCTCAAAAAACAGAAATCTCCACTGTGAGACATGACAACAACGTGACGCAGGAGGAGACAGATGATTAATTAAGAATCGGGTCCATCTGCTATGTGGGCTGCTCATGCCTGGGACTTTATATAGAGAGGACAACGGCCTCCGCCGGGTTTTACATTATCCAGTGTTTGGAGCAGGTACAACGTTTTGGCTGGTTGAGCGGATCACCGAGCAAAGACAGATCAGTCACTTGTGTAATGAGGAGCCGCAGATTAAAGTTAATTTTACACTCTCCCCCTAGTATTTGGATCCGTCTGAGAGGTCGCTGTGAGGTCTAGATCCGAGATCCAGGGAAACTTATATAATGGCTCTGTGATTAGCCCGAAGTCTGGGGACCAACTGCTTCTTAGAATTGTCTTATAACCGTATAAAATTTTCATAGTCTTCTACAAAAATTGGATAAAATGGATAAATTTTAGTGGGGCACATTTACTAAGGGTCCATGGACCGCGATTCAGTCGGGTTTTCCCGACTATTTCCGCTTTGCGCTGAATTGCCCCGGGTTTTTGGCGCACGCGATCAGATTGTGGAGCATTGGCGCCGGCTTGCATGCAACAGAAATTGGGGGGCATGGCCGCCAGACAACCCAACGGATTCGGAATTTAAAAAAACGAAATGTGTCGCAAGATCACGCACTTACAGGCACCAGGAAGAAGAAGGTGAACTCTGGCGGACCTCGGCGCGGAAGCGACACCTTGGACGTACAACCTTAGTGAATAGCTCCGGACCCGAATCCACGTCGGACAACGCACCGTGGGATCGCGACAGGACCGGGTAAGTAAATCTGCCCCAATGTGTTCAGTTATACGTAACAAAAATTCAATTTACCTTCCGTCTTCACTGGGGGAGACTGATCAATCTGTCCATGCCAGAATTCTGGAGTAATTTGCATTTGAAACGGCGTTCACTAAATTTATGAAGAACTTTAGACCATTTTCCGGTCAGTTTTCCAATTAGTACAAAATGGTCGTGATCCCTGGAAAAGGGGTGTGGCTTAGTCTGTGAATCGGTAGATTCCACCGTCGTGATACATCATCCAGCATAATGTATCCGGACTGTTCACCGAGACCATCAGAAATCTCCCCCATTGTGTGGATGAACATCACATAGTGATCAGTCTGTATAGTGAGGGACTAGGTCCGAATAACCCGTAACAGCTCCTCCCGGATGTACAAGCACTTTAATAAAATGTGGCCAATGTATCTAATACCACGTAATAAATCATCTTTACATCTTTACTGTGAATAAAAATAAATTATTCATAAAATTACAGAAATCCATTAATCAGATGACTTGTTCTCCCCTCCAGGTGTGACAGTGATAAGTGACATCCGAGAGATATTCTTCTACAGCCCGACACTTATATCACCTCCAACCACATAAATAACTAATGGGGAGAAAACCACAGGAAAAACATATAGAAAGAAATATACCAGGAATGTTACTGATGTCTAATAATATATGTATAATAATACTGCCCCTTATGTACAGGAATATAACTACTATAATACTGCCCCCTATGTACAGGAATATAACTACTATAATACTGCCCCTATGTACAAGAATATAACTACTATAATACTGCCCCCTATGTACAAGAATATAACTACTATAATACTGCCCCCTATGTACAAGAATATAACTACTATAATACTGTCCCCTATGTACAAGAATATAACTACTATAATACTGCCCCTTATGTACAGGAATATAACTACTATAATACTGACCCCTATGTACAAGAATATAACTACTATAATACTGCTCCCTATGTACAGGAATATAACTACTATAATACTGACCCCTATGTACAAGAATATAACTACTATAATACTGCTCACTATGTACAAGAATATAACTACTATAATACTGCCCCCTATGTACAGGAATATAACTACTATAATACTGCCCCCTATGTGCAAGAATATAACTACTATAATACTGCCCCCTATGTACAGGAATATAACTACTATAATACTGCCCCCTATGTACAGGAATATAACTACTATAATACTGCCCCCTATGTACAGGAATATAACTACTATAATACTGCCCCTTATGTACAGGAATATAACTACTATAATACTGCCCCCTATGTACAAGAATATAACTACTATAATACTGTAATACTGCCCTCTATGTACAGGAACATAACTACTATAATACTGCCCCCTATGTACAGGAATAGAACTACTATAATACTGCCCCCTATGTACAAGAATATAACTACTATAATACTGCCTCCTATGTACAAGAATATAACTACTATAATACTGCCCCCTATGTACAAGAATATAACTACTATAATACTGCCCCCTATGTACAAGAATATAACTACTATAATACTGTCCCCTGTGTACAGGAATATAACTACTATAATACTGCCCCTTATGTACAGGAATATAACTACTATAATACTGCCCCCTATGTACAAGAATATAACTACTATAATACTGCCCCCTATGTACAAGAATATAACTACTATAATACTGCCTCCTATGTACAAGAATATAACTACTATAATACTGTCCCCTATGTACAGGAATATAACTACTATAATACTGCCCCCTATGTACAAGAATATAACTACTATAATACTGCCCATATGTACAAGAATATAACTACTATAATACTGCCCTCTATGTACAAGAATATAACTACTATAATACTGCCCCCTATGTACAAGAATATAATTACTATAATACCGACCCCTATGTACAAGAATATAACTACTATAATACCGCCCCCTATGTACAAGAATATAACTACTATAATACTGCCCCCTATGTACAGGAATAGAACTACTATAATACTGCCCCCCTATGTACAAGAATATAACTACTATAACACTGCCCCCTATGTACAGGAATATAACTACTATAATACTGCCCCCTATGTACAAGAATATAACTACTATAATACTGCCCCCTATGTACAGGAATATAACTACTATAATACTACCCCCGATGTACAAGAATATAACTACTATAATACTGCCCCCTATGTACAAAAATATAACTACTATAATACTGCCCCTATGTACAAGAATATAACTACTATAATACTGCCCCCTATGTACAAGAATATAACTACTATAATACTGCCCCTATGTACAAGAATATAACTACTATAATACCGCCCCCTATGTACAAGAATATAACTACTATAATACTGCCCCCTATGTACAAGAATATAACTACTATAATACTGCCCCCTATGTACAGGAATATAACTACTATAATACTGCCCCCTATGTACAAGAATATAACTACTATAATACTGCCCCCTATGTACAGGAATATAACTACTATAATACTGCCCCCTATGTACAGGAATATAACTACTATAATACTGCCCCTATGTACAGGAATATAACTACTATAATACTGCCCCCTATGTACAAGAATATAACTACTATAATACTGCCCCCTATGTACAGGAATATAACTACTATAATACTGCCCCCTATGTACAAGAATATAACTACTATAATACTGCCCCCTATGTACAGGAATATAACTACTATAATACTGCCCCCTATGTACAGGAATATAACTACTATAATACTACCCCCTATGTACAAGAATATAGCTACTATAATACTGCCCCTATGTACAGGAATATAACTACTATAATATTGCCCCCTATGTACAGGAATATAACTACTATAATACTGCCCCTATGTACAGGAATATAACTACTATAATACTGCCCCCTATGTACAAGAATATAACTACTATAATACTGTAATACTGCCCTCTATGTACAGGAACATAACTACTATAATACTGCCCCCTATGTACAGGAATAGAACTACTATAATACTGCCCCCTATGTACAAGAATATAACTACTATAATACTGCCTCCTATGTACAAGAATATAACTACTATAATACTGCCCCCTATGTACAAGAATATAACTACTATAATACTGCCCCCTATGTACAAGAATATAACTACTATAATACTGCCCCCTGTGTACAGGAATATAACTACTATAATACTGCCCCTTATGTACAGGAATATAACTACTATAATACTGCCCCTTATGTACAGGAATATAACTACTATAATACTGCCCCCTATGTACAAGAATATAACTACTATAATACTGCCCCCTATGTACAAGAATATAACTACTATAATACTGCCTCCTATGTACAAGAATATAACTACTATAATACTGTCCCCTATGTACAGGAATATAACTCTTATAATACTGTCCCCTATGTACAGGAATATAACTACTATAATACTGCCCCCTATGTACAAGAATATAACTACTATAATACTGCCCATATGTACAAGAATATAACTACTATAATACTGCCCTCTATGTACAAGAATATAACTACTATAATACTGCCCCCTATGTACAAGAATATAATTACTATAATACCGACCCCTATGTACAAGAATATAACTACTATAATACCGACCCCTATGTACAAGAATATAACTACTATAATACTGCCCCCTATGTACAGGAATAGAACTACTATAATACTGCCCCCCTATGTACAAGAATATAACTACTATAATACTGCCCCCTATGTACAGGAATATAACTACTATAATACTGCCCCCTATGTACAAGAATATAACTACTATAATACTGCCCCCTATGTACAGGAATATAACTACTATAATACTACCCCCGATGTACAAGAATATAACTACTATAATACTGCCCCCTATGTACAAGAATATAACTACTATAATACTGCCCCTATGTAAAAGAATATAACTACTATAATACCGCCCCCTATGTACAAGAATATAACTACTATAATACCGCCCCCTATGTACAACAATATAACTACTATAATACTGCCCCCTATGTACAGGAATATAACTACTATAATACTGCCCCCTATGTACAAGAATATAACTACTATAATACTGCCCCCTATGTACAGGAATATAACTACTATAATACTGCCCCCTATGTACAGGAATATAACTACTATAATACTGCCCCCTATGTACAAGAATATAACTACTATAATACTGCCCCCTATGTACAAGAATATAACTACTATAATACTGCCCCCTATGTACAGGAATATAACTACTATAATACTGCCCCCTATGTACAAGAATATAACTACTATAATACTGCCCCCTATGTACAGGAATATAACTACTATAATACTGCCCCCTATGTACAGGAATATAACTACTATAATACTGCCCCCTATGTACAGGAATATAACTACTATAATACTGCCCCCTATGTACAAGAATATAACTACTATAATACTGCCCCCTATGTACAGGAATATAACTACTATAATACTGCCCCCTATGTACAAGAATATAACTACTATAATACTGCCCCCTATGTACAGGAATATAACTACTATAATACTGCCCCCTATGTACAGGAATATAACTACTATAATACTACCCCCTATGTACAAGAATATAGCTACTATAATACTGCCCCTATGTACAGGAATATAACTACTATAATATTGCCCCCTATGTACAGGAATATAACTACTATAATACTGCCCCCTATGTACAGGAATATAACTACTATAATACTGCTCCCTATGTACAGGAATATAACTACTATAATACTGCCCCTATGTACAGGAATATAACTACTATAATACTGCCCCCTATGTACAAGAATATAACTACTATAATACTGCCCCTATGTACAGGAATATAACTACTATAATACTGCCCCGTATGTACAAGAATATAACTACTATAATACTGCCCCCTATGTACAAGAATATAACTACTATAATACTGCCCCCTATGTACAAGAATATAACTACTATAATACTGCCCCCTATGTACAAGAATATAACTACTATAATACTGCCCCCTATGTACAAGAATATAACTACTATAATACTGCCCCTATGTACAAGAATATAGCTACTATAATACTGCCCCCTATGTACAGGAATATAACTACTATAATACTGCCCCCTATGTACAAGAATATAACTACTATAATACTGCCCCCTATGTACAGGAATATAACTACTATAATACTACCCCCTATGTACAGGAATATAACTACTATAATACTACCCCCTATGTATAGGAATATAACTACTATAATACTGCCCCCTATGTACAAGAATATAACTACTATAATACTGTCCCCTATGTACAGGAATATAACTACTATAATACTGTCCCCTATGTACAAGTATATAACTACTATAATACTGCCCCCTATGTACAAGAATATAACTACTATAATACCGCCCCCTATGTACAAGAATATAACTACTATAATACCGCCCCCTATGTACAACAATATAACTACTATAATACTGCCCCCTATGTACAGGAATATAACTACTATAATACTGCCCCCTATGTACAAGAATATAACTACTATAATACTGCCCCCTATGTACAGGAATATAACTACTATAATACTGCCCCCTATGTACAGGAATATAACTACTATAATACTGCCCCCTATGTACAAGAATATAACTACTATAATACTGCCCCCTATGTACAAGAATATAACTACTATAATACTGCCCCCTATGTACAGGAATATAACTACTATAATACTGCCCCCTATGTACAAGAATATAACTACTATAATACTGCCCCCTATGTACAGGAATATAACTACTATAATACTGCCCCCTATGTACAGGAATATAACTACTATAATACTGCCCCCTATGTACAGGAATATAACTACTATAATACTGCCCCCTATGTACAAGAATATAACTACTATAATACTGCCCCCTATGTACAGGAATATAACTACTATAATACTGCCCCCTATGTACAAGAATGTAACTACTATAATACTGCCCCCTATGTACAGGAATATAACTACTATAATACTGCCCCCTATGTACAGGAATATAACTACTATAATACTACCCCCTATGTACAAGAATATAGCTACTATAATACTGCCCCTATGTACAGGAATATAACTACTATAATATTGCCCCCTATGTACAGGAATATAACTACTATAATACTGCCCCCTATGTACAGGAATATAACTACTATAATACTGCTCCCTATGTACAGGAATATAACTACTATAATACTGCCCCTATGTACAGGAATATAACTACTATAATACTGCCCCCTATGTACAAGAATATAACTACTATAATACTGCCCCTATGTACAGGAATATAACTACTATAATACTGCCCCCTATGTACAAGAATATAACTACTATAATACTGCCCCCTATGTACAAGAATATAACTACTATAATACTGCCCCCTATGTACAAGAATATAACTACTATAATACTGCCCCCTATGTACAAGAATATAACTACTATAATACTGCCCCCTATGTACAAGAATATAACTACTATAATACTGCCCCTATGTACAAGAATATAGCTACTATAATACTGCCCCCTATGTACAGGAATATAACTACTATAATACTGCCCCCTATGTACAAGAATATAACTACTATAATACTGCCCCCTATGTACAGGAATATAACTACTATAATACTACCCCCTATGTACAGGAATATAACTACTATAATACTACCCCCTATGTATAGGAATATAACTACTATAATACTGCCCCCTATGTACAGGAATATAACTACTATAATACTGCTCCCTATGTACAAGAATATAACTACTATAATACTGTCCCCTATGTACAGGAATATAACTACTATAATACTGCCCCCTATGTACAGGAATATAACTACTATAATACTGTCCCCTATGTACAGGAATATAACTACTATAATACTGCCCCCTATGTACAAGAATATAACTACTATAATACTGTCCCCTATGTACAAGTATATAACTACTATAATACTGCCCCCTATGTACAAGAATATAACTACTATAATACTGCCCCTATGTACAGGAATATAACTACTATAATACTGTCCCCTATGTACAGGAATATAACTACTATAATACTGCCCCCTATGTACAAGAA